>NC_134353.1:362550348-362660348 GCF_048569485.1 Anomaloglossus baeobatrachus
CTAACATTGAAGTCTATGAGAAATGGCAAAAACCAAGATTCCAGCAAATTCCTGCGTTTTACCTGCTTTTCCGGTGCAGAAAACATGCGTTTTGGACTTCAAAAACGCATGCTTTTTGGACATCAAAGTAATGATTTCATATGTCCCTTTACACACACACATAGTCCGACAATTAAAAATAAGAATTTTAATAATTTATTGCAATTTTTCCATTAAATATCATATTACCGCTATAATTTCATTAAATTAATCTATTTTCATTATTTTTCACAAAAATATAGATTTGTTTCTTTTTTTCCAATTTTTTTCATTGAGTTTGACTATTTAAACTTTATTTAGCAGTGTCATGATGTTCAAAACGCATCTATCAAAACGCAGGTAAAAAGCACTGAAAACGCATCTAAAACGCGGTAAATACTAATGTGTTTTCAGCGCTAAATTTCTAAAAAGGCAACTTTGGTCAAATCAATTAAGCCCAAAACGTGCGTTTAGAACTGCAAGTAGTAGAACGCAAAGTGGGGCCCTAGCCTTAGAAGTTTTTCTGGGCTCTTTTGTTACCATTCGTATTATCTGCCTCTTTGATTTGTAATCAATTTTCCTTCTGTGACCACGTCCAGGGAGGTTGGCTACAGCCAACTATCCCATGGATCTTAAATTTCTGAATAATATGTGCAACTGTAGTCACAGCAAAATCAAGCTGCTTGGAGATGGTCTTATAGCCTTTACATTTAACATGCGTGATTATCATTTTCTTTCTAATCTCCTGAGACAACACTTTCCTTTGCTTCCTCTGGACCAAGTTGAGTGTGGTACAAACAGCACAGTGAGTATCTGTAGCCCTATATACAGACCAACTGACTGGTTACAAGATTGTAGTCACCTGTGATGCTAATTAGTGGACACACCTTGATTTAACATGTCCCTTTTGTAACATTATTTTCAGGGGTACTATCATTTCTGTCCAGGCCTGTTTCATGACTTTTACATTTTTAAAAAATTCTGTGGAAGCATGGTTGGAAAGCAAAGTCTGACTTTCATTTGTTCATTTTCATAGATTTTTTTTATGTATTTATTATTATTATTATTATTATTACTTTTGTCAGATTCAAGTTATTTCTGTGATCATTGTGGGTTTTTCTTTCATTAAACGAGGGGTACCAACAATTTTGACCATGTGTGCAAGCGACCCTGAATTTATTGTTTTTCCTTAGCACAAGACTAAGGGCATTAAAAGAATTACAACAGAAAATAAAATATATAAATACACATATATATCTATCTATCTATCTATCTATCTATCTATGTATGTATGTATGTATGTATGTATATATATATATATATATATATATATATATATATATTTCAGGCACACATACTATATATAAACACACAGACACATATACACATTTATGCACAAAGATACATATACTGTATGCACATACACGCATCATAAATACATTCACATATACTATATATACACAGACACATGCACAATTATGTACAGTACAAGCAACATAGGTATGTATGTAAAAACCTGGAATCGGCATGGTGCGTTTTTTTGCCGGAGACAAACGTCCCAGTGTGTGTCCTTTACGGCAGCTGGACCAGCAAATGTCGCCAGATCCGGCACATGACAGATGAAACACGACGCCATGCGGCACAATCCGGCGCTAATAAAAGTCTATGTGGAAAAAAACTGATCCGGCGACAACAGACGCTGGATCAGTTTTGTCCGCAATTCGCCGGATTGTGCCTGACGGCGAAAACAGGATGTGTGAAAGAGACCTTAGCTGTTGAGATTGGATGACACCAAACCACTTAAGGAAGGTGTCACTGACTGCAACAGCCAGGTATGAGCTCTTAAGGAACAGGCCCGGCCCAGCAACTGCCCTGTTGTGTTAATACATGCTTTATTCCCTTTAAGAATATGCAGCAGAATGTATAGGTCTCTTCTTACCCCCCCCTTTCTTCTATTGTTAATAGTACAGCCTGTCTAGGCTCAGTATTCAAGCTCCTCCTTAACCCTACCCATGTAGTTGGTGGTACAGCCTATATTAATATAAGCCCCAAGCATAACTGGAGCAGCCTCTTTCCAGCTGCCTTCTCTGGAGCTGCCCTCCTACCTTTATTGAGTTGTGTTTGTTTTATAAACATAAAACCAAACGGTCATATGTAATACATTCTAAAGGTGGCTTTATACGCTACGAGATCGCTAAAGCGACCTTGTTGGGGTCACGGAATTTGTGACGCACATCCGGCCACGTTAGCAATGTCGTTGTGTGTGATACCTATGAGCGATTTTTGAATCGTCGCAAAAACATTCAAAATTGCTCATCGGTGACATGCCCCCCTCTTCCCAATTATCGTTGCTGTTACAGTAACGATGTTGTTTGTCGTTCCTGCGGCAGCACACATCGCTATGTGTGACAACGCTGGAACGAGAAACATCTCCTTACCTGCGTGCACCGAAACAGGAGGAAGGAAGGAGGTGGGTGGGATGTTCGTCCCGCTCATCTCCGCCCCTCCGCTTTGATTGGGTGGCCGCTTAGTGACGTCGCTGTGACGCCGAACGAACCGACCCCTTAGAAAGGAGGCAGTTCGCCGGTCTCAGCGACGTCGCTAGGCAGGTATGTGCGTGTGACGCTGCCGTAGCGACAATGTTCACTACGGCAGCGATCACCGCATATCGGCCATACGATGGGGGCAGGTGCTATCATGCTCGACATCGCTAGCATCGGCTAGCGATGTCGCAGCATGTAAAGCGGGCTTTAATGTTTCTGATTTTAGTGCTTTTGGATAATTCTTTATGACAAGTCACAGCTGGTGGTGGATTATTACACTGAAGATGAAATGGTGGAGTTGAAGGCAGAGTTCCTCACCGGGAGTCCAGCGACCGGCAAACTACTTCAACTATGGTGATAATTTACATAACACATGAACTGCTTTAATGGTTATTTTTTAAATAAAGCTGTGGCCGACTACCATCCAACAAAGAAATTCTCGTGTGTTGTGTTATTGGGCCAAGGGCAGGGGGAGGGCCAGGATTGGTATGGTTTAAATGTTGTTCTCTGCCGTCTGTTATTACTGGAACATCATGGATTTACCTTAAATTAGATAACTGTACATCACCATCTGAAATACACACATATAAATGAGTACAGCTTATTAATAGCACCCACGTACTAGTGCACAGAAAAGAATGTACAAGTCATCTATTTTTCCTTACGCTTTGAGGTCCTCTCAACTGTACAGTAGTGCTTAGTAGACTAATAATAGTTAGGTTTTAGGTTAATAACCTGCTGTATGTTTATGTCATGCCTGCTGGAAAATGCTATTAATGACGGGAGGAACTGTCCGTGACTTGTACTTTATGTGTCGTTCTCCGAGCGGCTTGAATAAAAAGAACTACTTTTTATTTTAACCTATTAGGGACCAAGTCCATTGTGGCCATAAGATCCAAATCTTTCTTTTTTCATTCGCACATTCAAAGAGTCATAATTTTTGTAAAAATGTCATTTTCAGTATCTGAGAACTTGTCTTTTGCAGGATGAGTTGAATTTTTTTAATTACACTTTTTTGAGGTCCATGTAACTTATTATTTCGATTTTGTTCTTGAGGGGGAGGGCAGAATCAACAAAAAACTGAAACAATACGGCATTGTTTTTTGCTTTATATATTAACGCCATTTTCATACATACCGGAATCACGAACATACACAAACCCATTAAAATCAATGAGTCTGCACACATCAGTGTTTGTACAAGGACTGTCTGTGTCCGTATGGAGCATATGTGTGTCGATGTGTTCCGCATGGAGACAAGTCTGTTTTTCTCCGGCAGCACTGATGTCACATGGGCGACACAGGGGTGTGATCTGTGTGACACATACAGGAGAAAACATGTGTTTTTGAAATAAAATGAATTTCTACACTCACCTGTCTCTAGCGATGCTGTCTTCGGCGCTGCTGTAGCTTGCTTCAGGACCCACTCATTATGCTCACTGCATATTCACTGCACCGCGGCCCCAGATGCAAGTGTGACCGCAGCGCCGGAGACAGGGGCGTAACTACCGCGGTCGCAGCGGTCGCGATTGCGACCGGGCCCGGGAAGTTAGGGGCCCGCGGCCACCCGGCAGATCAGCAGCCAGCTCCTTTCTGTGAGAGGAGCTGCGCTGTTCTGCCCCCCCCTGCCTGGTATCAGCGGTGGCGTCACCGCGCTCCCGTCACTCACCGCACTCCCGTCACTCACCGCACTCCGGTCACTCACCGCGCTCCCTTCACTCACCGCGCTCCCGTCACTCACCGCGCTCCTGTCACTCACCGCGCTCCCATCACCCACCATGCACCCGTCACTCATCGCGCTCCCGTCTCTCACCGCGCTCCCGTCACCGCGCTCCAGTCACTCACCGTGCTCCCGTCACCGCGCACTGCTTTGATATTGCATAGAGGGGCCGGCGCCGTTCTATGCATCATCAGTCTTCCCCCGTGCCTGCGCGGTGTCGTCACTCCTATGCGACTGCTGTGTGTGTGGTGAAAGCACAGAGCACAGGAGGACACCGACCTGAGCCACGGCGGAACGAGGACAGAAGTGAGGACGGGCAAGTAGAGGTGAGGACAGAGCTGCGGTGGAAGGAGAAGAGAGGTGAGTACTTGTTTTTTTTATTTATAAATCAGTGAGTACACGGGAAGGCTGGCTGCAGGACACATGGAGTCCTTTGGGGGGCCCTGGCTGCAGGACACATGGAGTCCTTGTAGGGGCCTGGCTGCAGGACACATGGAGTCCTTGGGGGGGCCTGGCTGCAGGACACATGGAGTCCTTGTAGGGGCCTGGCTGCAGGACACATGGAGTCCTTGTAGGGGCCTGGCTGCAGGACACATGGAGTCCTTGGGGGGGCCTGGCTGCAGGACACATGGAGTCCTTGGGGGGGCCTGGCTGCAGGACACATGGAGTCCTTGGGGGGGCCTGGCTGCAGGACACATGGAGGCCCTGGGGGGGCTGGCTGCATGAAACATGGAGGTCTATGGGGCTGCATTATACATGGAGGTCTATGGGGCTGCATAATAAACATGAAGGACACCTTATACATGGACTATATGGGTGTATTATACATGGAGGAGTATGGGGCTGCATAATACAATATGAAGGTTTATGGGGCTGCATTATAATACATTTAGGACTATGGGGGCTACATTATAATATATGGAGGACTATGGAGGCTACTTTATACATGGAGGACTATGGGGGTGCGTTATAAAACATGGAGGACTGTGGTGCAGTATAATATATGGAGAACTATGGGGTGAATTATAATACATGGAGGACTATGGAGGTGCATTCTAATATATGAAGGGTTATGTGGGACCCTTTATACTATATGGAAGGCTATGTGGGGGCCATTATAGTATTTGGAGAACTATATACGAGGGGGGACAAAGATACAAGCATGGGATGAGAAGGTTTTGTGCTGAGGGAAAAAGGCTCTTTCCCTCAGCACCCGGCTTTCCCATGCTCTGCTATACATCTTCTCTCAGCACCTAGAATCCCCATGCTCTGATATTGGAAAGCTGGGTGCTGAGGGAATGATGTATAGCAGAGCATTGGAAAGCTGGGTGCCAAGGACAACATGGATATCAGAACATGGGAAAGCTGTGTGCTAAGGGTAAGAGCCAAGTGTCAGCATCATTATCCCGTACCCTAAGTGTCGGTGTACAGTTAGGTCCAGAAATATTTGGACAGTGACACAATTTTCGCGAGTTGGGCTCTGCATGCCACCACATTGGATTTGAAATGAAACCTCTACAACAGAATTCAAGTGCAGATTGTAACGTTTAATTTGAAGGTTTGAACAAAAATATCTGATAGAAATTGTAGGAATTGTACACATTTCTTTACAAACACTCCACATTTTAGGAGGTCAAAAGTAATTGGACAAATAAACCAAACCCAAATAAAATATTTTTATTTTCAATATTTTGTTGCGAATCCTTTGGAGGCAATCACTGCCTTAAGTCTGGAACCCATGGACATCACCAAACGCTGGGTTTCCTCCTTCTTAATGCTTTGCCAGGCCTTTACAGCCGCAGCCTTCAGGTCTTGCTTGTTTGTGGGTCTTTCCCTCTTAAGTCTGGATTTGAGCAAGTGAAATGCATGCTCAATTGGGTTAAGATCTGGTAATTGACTTGGCCATTGCAGAATGTTCCACTTTTTTGCACTCATGAACTCCTGGGTAGCTTTGGCTGTATGCTTGGGGTCATTGTCCATCTGTACTATGAAGCGCCGTCCGATCAACTTTGCGGCATTTGGCTGAATCTGGGCTGAAAGTATATCCCGGTACACTTCAGAATTCATCCGGCTACTCTTGTCTGCTGTTATGTCATCAATAAACACAAGTGACCCAGTGCCATTGAAAGCCATGCATGCCCATGCCATCACGTTGCCTCCACCATGTTTTACAGAGGATGTGGTGTGCCTTGGATCATGTGCCGTTCCCTTTCTTCTCCAAACTTTTTTCTTCCCATCATTCTGGTACAGGTTGATCTTTGTCTCATCTGTCCATAGAATACTTTTCCAGAACTGAGCTGGCTTCATGAGGTGTTTTTCAGCAAATTTAACTCTGGCCTGTCTATTTTTGGAATTGATGAATGGTTTGCATCTAGATGTGAACCCTTTGTATTTACTTTCATGGAGTCTTCTCTTTACTGTTGACTTAGAGACAGATACACCTACTTCACTGAGAGTGTTCTGGACTTCAGTTGATGTTGTGAACGGGTTCTTCTTCACCAAAGAAAGTATGCGGCGATCATCCACCACTGTTGTCATCCGTGGACGCCCAGGCCTTTTTGAGTTCCCAAGCTCACCAGTCAATTCCTTTTTTCTCAGAATAGACCCGACTGTTGATTTTGCTACTCCAAGCATGTCTGCTATCTCTCTGATGGATTTTTTCTCTTTTTTCAGCCTCAGGATGTTCTGCTTCACCTCAATTGAGAGTTCCTTAGACCGCATGTTGTCTGGTCACAGCAACAGCTTCCAAATGCAAAACCACACACCTGTAATCAACCCCAGACCTTTTAACTACTTCATTGATTACAGGTTAACGAGGGAGACGCCTTCAGAGTTAATTGCAGCCCTTAGTGTGCCTTGTCCAATTACTTTTGGTCCCTTGAAAAAGAGGAGGCTATGCATTACAGAGCTATGATTCCTAAACCCTTTCTCCGATTTGGATGTGAAAACTCTCATATTGCAGCTGGGAGCGTGCACTTTCAGCCCATATTATATATATAATTGTATTTCTGAACATGTTTTTGTAAACAGCTAAATAACAAAACTTGTGTCACTGTCCAAATATTTCTGGCCCTGACTGTATGTGGAGGGGGGCCCCGGTCCAAATTTTGCACCAGGGCCCATCAAATTCTAGTTACGCCACTGGCCGGAGACATCAGCACCACGGACAGCATCGCCGGGGACAGGTGACTAAAAAGTTCCTGATCTCCGTGCGCTATCATGGATAGCATACAGAGAGCACACGTGCGCCAAAATCGCAGCACATGGAGAGCCATAAACCCCTTGAAAACGTCCGTGAAAAAAGTGTGAGTTTTACACAGACGTGTGAAAGAGGCCTTACGGTGCAGCATATATAATATGTATCTTTAGTTGTTACGATTGTGGCAAAACCAAACCTTTATTATATTTTATTACTTTTGCACAAGAAAAGTAGTACACTAATTTTAATGAATGATATAACATTTTCATTGGCCTCATTTTTGGGTACATATTACTTTTTGATTGCTTTGGGGGGTTTTGGGAGCCAAAATGACCATGCGATAGCAATTCAGGCTTTTTTAACGTTATAATTAGTGATGGGCAAGCACTAAAATGCTTGGGCGCTCTGTAATCGAGTAGAGCAATTTCTAATGCTCAGGTGCGCTTCTCAATTAACCAGCATAATGGAAGTCAATGGAAAACTGGAGCATTTTTCCAGCAGACCTCCTCCGCCTCCTGAGAGGTCTGGGTGGGCATGAATATCTCCGAAATGGATAGAAACACCACTGAAATGGACTGGGAGCAGCATGTGTAAGACACCTAAGGCTAGGTTCGCACACTGCGTCTTTTTGACGCTGCGTTTTTGTGCGTTTTTGGCCGCTAAAAACGCACAAAAACGCACCTGCGTCGAAAAACGCATCAAAAAACGCATGCGTTTTTGCCGCGATTTGGTGCGTTTTTGGCTGCGTTTTGCTGCGTTTTTGATCTCTGCGTTTTGCTGCGTTTTTCAAATGCATTGCATGGGCGGAAAACGCAGAAAAACGCAGGAAAGAACTGACATGTCCATTTTTTTTTTTTAACTCAAAAACGCAGGTAAAAAAAACAGATGTGTGCGGACAGCAAAAATGAAAACTCATAGACTTTGCTGGGGAAGCAAAGTCCTGCAGGTTTGAGGCCAAAAACGCACCCGAAAAACGCGCAAAAACGCCGCGAAAAACGCACTGTGCGCACATAGCCTAACACATCTCTGATTCCCAGGTCACTTTTCTCAGAGTATTACGCTACTTTTACGGACTGAAAATAACACATAGAAAACCAAAGATAAAATGGACAAGAGGAAAAAGCAACAGATGGAATTCTAGTAGCATGTAAATGGCCACTCAATATAATGCATAAAAGGGAAAAACTGAGTTTAATATGGCCATACATAGTTAGGCCCGTTTCACACGTCAGTGAAAAACACAGACGTTTTTCACTGGCGTGTAAAACACGCACATGTCCCTGCGTGTGCCGAAAATCACGGCACACGTGGGTTGTCTAAGTGCAATCCGGGGTCCGTTCTCCGTGGCCCATGATTGCACTTAGAGATTCACTCACCTGCGCCCGCTCACGCTGTCCGTGGTGCTGAATCCTCCCGCGATGCAGCATCCGGCCGGCGGTGACCCCTGCAGGAGCTGCTTCCGGGTCGGCTGTGTCCCGCATAATGACTATGCGCGACAGTAATCAGCCGGCACAGAAGAGCAGGGAGAACGGGCTACAGAGGACATCGCTGGACGCCGGGTGAGTTAAAATGTTTATTATTTTAAAAGCACGTTTTTTTCTGGCACGTGTTTCACGGACCACACCACTGCGTGGTCCGTGGAACATCAGTGATGCCAGAAAAAATGAACATGTCTCCGTGCAGCAATCACGCACACGCGGGTACGCTGCACGGAGACACGTGCAGTGAAAAATCACTGATGTGTGAGCAGACCCATTCATTAGAATGGGTCTGCGTATGTCAGTGATTCTGGTACGTTTAAAAAAAAGCACAAACGTACCAGAATCACTGACGTGTGAAAGGGGCCTAAGAAAGACATAAAAAGTGCACCCATAGAGTATGTATAAATTTTTATTTTAATCACAAAAATACAGATAGGGGCACTGTCATAGGAGGTGAGTTGATAAAACACAACAGTGGCTTGGAAATACAGAAGAGTCAGAGGTATCCCATACTAGGACCTCAACAGCATATAGTAAATATAGGGCAGTCCCAAAGTTACCATATTAAACTCAGATTTTCCATTTTATTCAAAGATAAAATGGATTTAAAGGATGAAATGTTAGGAAACAATGTGTCTTGCATAATGACATGTATATAAACAAAATTAATAAAGAATAAAAAGGAACTCCTCGATCTTTTGAATCTATTCATACTTATTGTTCTTTCAAAAACTCCACATTTTTCCATTTCAGTCAGGAAAAATAAACCATCGTGTTCAGTAGCTTTATGAAATCACAGCGCTTTTGCTGGGACTGTAAAATCAGCTTTTAATTTGCATCAAACTAATTAAAAACACTTCCAAAAAACACTGCAAAAATGCAAAGTGTGAACATAGCCTTAATAGCCAAGTCATCGCTCCCCGTATTTCCCCATCGCCTATGACTACAGTAGTTGACATAGTAGGGGTAAATAAAACTACACCCATCTGTAATCACAGGTAAATTTAATTTTAACATTTTGTTATCTTATCTGGTCATGTGGGGTGTGTGATATGGTCAGACACATCCTATTTAAGTTATGAAGGAGGGACTCCTAAAGACTATGCAGACAATACAAGAACTCGCAAAAATTAGAAGGAATAGGGATGCTGATACACACTGTATTAGACATAAAGGAGGGTCTCATACACTTTCTATTAATATTTAGTTTGCAAGGGTTGACAAAATTTAGAAGGAGGAACTGCAATACCCCATGGGAGACATGTATCACAGTAATGCCAGTAACTAACATGTCTACAGTATTACCATGATTGGCAGACAATCCCCTCAAAACAATTTTTATGACTTGATAAAGGCTCTGTGTTGGCTAAAACATCACTACTGCATATTTTTCTTTGTATATGCTGGGACAAATAAAGATTTCTTTAAACGGAGAGGATTTTTCAGTGCCTTGGACTCCTTTGTAATCCCCTCAAAGCATGCGGAGCGGGGACTCAAGTATGGTGCCCAAATATCAGAATAGTCAATTGAATATTGAGCGGTTTAAGTAGCCCAATGCTCGATCAAGTACCAAGCACGCTTGCCCATCACTAATTATAATGCTGTCCACATTTATATTGATTTTTTATTTTGTTATATTTTATTACTATTGCACAAGCACAAGAAAAACATAATACAATTTATATTTTTACCCATTTATGGAGCTGTGTAAAAATATTTTTTATTATTTTCTTATTTGTATTATTCTGGGTTTACATAGGATTTGTGATCACTTTTTTGTGTGTTTGCCATTCGAGACAAGCATGTTTTCAACATTTGTTATGGTGTAATTGTAGCGCCTCTGAAGCCATCAGGGAGCTATAAGGTTCTGATCCTCACCGGATGCAGGACCTACCCCTTAGGGCCCCGGAAGACCAGTGCCTGTCACACATAAACACTTCACAAAAATCCCAGTTTTCCCCAACAATCCCCCATAGAATAGTACAAAGCTAGGGTCGGACCAATGGACGGTCGCCTAGAGGTGGAGCCAGTCCAGTTCACTAGTTCACCAGTTGGGAGGGGCAGACAGTGGACAGGCAGAATGGGAATCGGAGTGAGAGAGTGAAGGTGGACGTGAGGAGACGCACTGACCTGGCATGAACCTGGTGCACAGGAGGGTAGTTTCTGGTGGAGTACGGTGGAGTACTCCTGGAACTACGCACCAACTAGGCACAGGACCTTAGGTCAGGCAGAAGCTCCAGGCAGGCCTGATAACACCTGCACAGTGAGGGGACCATCAAGGACCTCACTGACTTTAAAATCTGAGACTCAGTAGCTAAGGGAGAACCGGGGACAGGACCAGAGACTTCAACCCCACAGGGTTCACGCTACTGTCATACGAACTGCAGTAGAAAACCACCGGACGGGGACCCCCAGTTGCTCTATGCCACGGGGACCCACCAACCAGGTGCAGGGGAAGAAGGAATCAGATTACTAAACTGGCACTGGGACAAAGGGGACCTGAAGGTGAAACCAGTCGGCCTCAGGTAACCAGTTACCACAGAAAGTTAGTAAAGAACCAGTTGCACTGAACCTCTTGTGTGGACTACCTTCTTTCGACACCCGTCACTTCACCTACCCTCTGAGACCCGGCCCTGCTTGCAGAGGGTCTAACATCCAGGCTGCCATTAACACCAGCCTCAGTAGTGGACATTGCGCAGCGGTGGCTCCATCTACCTAGCCGCAACACCGCAAGTGGCGTCACGTGTGAACATCATTCTAATCCTCTGTAAATATTCCCCTTTTCAAAAAGGACCCAGGGCACGGAATCGGGCAACGGCCACCAAAGTGACATTCCCCAGATATACACTGCCCGGGACCGAGTACCCAATATCCCTGGGCGACACATATGTGACTATTTAAAGAGAATCTGTCAGTAGGATCGATACTCCTAACCATGTACGTCATATGAAGCTAAATACACTGTACTTTAATGTATGCAATTTGATGTTTTGTTCCCAAGAAAGCCACATTTTTATGATATATAAATATGGCGCTGCTCACATCAGCAGTATTTTGCCGCAGGGCGAGATCCGTTGCAGATGCGTTTCGGTTCGGTTCATTTCCAATGGAGTTGCGGCGGGATGCGGTCACATGCGGTTGCATATGTCACACGCGGCCGCATCTTGCCACTCTTCCATTGGAGGTGAATTGAGCTGGTGCGCATCTGCAACAGATCCGGCCCTGTGGCAAAATACCGCTGATGTGAGCAGCGCCAAGCTGTATCTATGGGAAGGACACAGAACTCTCTGAGAATCTGCCTCCAGATCTTATTTTAAATAAAAAGTGGTGTTACCTGTGTGAGACATGTAGACCAGGAGAGCAGACTATCAGTCATTACTTGTCTCGCACTGGTAAGAAAATAAAAAAAAAAATTGTAGATTTCTCTACAATAGGACATCGGATCACAGATATCACAAGGTATCATTTTATTCAACTTTCCATGACTTCCATATACATATAAATAGTTTAGGATTGTTAATCCCATTTACATATTACCTTTAATAGCTCAAGTTGTTATGGAATAATGATACATAATAATGTAGCTGTTTTCTTTTTTAGATGTTTTATATGGATAAGCACTTACTGGAAAAAAATGAAAGTTGGTTGTTTTTTTTTTTTGTTTTTTTTTTTTAAGAATTATTTTTTTTACCATGCTAAAGACTCTTGTATCCCTTTGAGCCCCATTGCTCTTATAACACAATTCCTACATTAGCAACATAAATATACAGCAATATTCTGATTACATAAATTGTCATTTTGCACCAAAGGAAAAATATTTAGTGATAGGGTCCTCTAATGCTTCAAGTTATAGTGAATTTGTCAACATTTTTACTAGTTAAAGGAGTTGTCCAGTCTTCTGATAATAGTATGTAGTCACTGTATGTGACTGCAGACTTCTGACTCTTGACAGTACGCAGTGCGTATGCTGTCATGGTGCATCACTATTGCCAATATTCACTTGTATTGAGAGTAGCCATGTCTAATCATAATGTTACCAAAAGTATGGAAATTGCTCTCACCAGCAATATAGGTTAATCATGCAGTACGCACACGTCAGGATTCAGGAGGTCTGCAATCACAAGACTGAAGACTTTTATCAAAAGACCGGGTAACCCCTTAGAATAATGCCATGATAGTGCAGCATGTCTTACTACCTTTTCACTTTTCAAAAATGTTTATGTGGAAATCTGCAGTTTTAGACTATGTGCGCACATTGCGTCCTGACCAGTGCGGAAAAGAACGCACCCTCTGACAGACGTGACGCTGCGTGTTGACAAAAAGAATGCATTCAAAAAGCATGTATTTTGGATGCATTTTGCATGCATTTTACATGTGTTTTGGATGCATTTTTGTCAGTGCGGTCCCCCGGCAATTCAGCTCTGTTACATGCCCGCTGACAGCAGACACAGACAGAGTCGGGTGATGAGAATGAACTCGGATGAACTGCACCTGACTTCATTGTCATCCCGCGGCTCCATCTCTGTGTGCTGTCATGAACCCAGATGAACCTCTGAGGTCAGTGCCAGGACACAGGAGTCCGCAGCAGTGACATCAGAGCTTCACCTGATTTCACTGACATCGTGCGTCTCTCTCTGTGTGGCAGCCTGATTTGCGGTCACACATGAAGGACTTATCTCCTGAGTGACTGCAGTGAGCCGCGCGATCAGCTGTGCTTTCACTCAGGTTACTCGCGGCCACAGCTGCAGTCCTCCACCTGAGAGCGGTGGCTGCAAGTAATCTCAGTGACAGCACAGCTGATCGCACGACTCACTTCAGTTGCTGCATGGAGCTCACAGAAGCAGTGGTATTCTATTGCTGCTCCTGTCAACTTCCGATGTAGCAGAGCTGAAAGCGTCGTGGGACCTTGCGTGGATTATGTCGGATCTGGAGGTGTTTTTGAGGGATAATAAAGTGGTGAAAGAGGGTATTTTTTTGTCTTTCATTACAAATAAATGATTTTTTGGATGTGTGTGTTTATTTTCTTTAACTTACAGGTTAATCATGGAAGGTATCTCGGTGAGACGCCTGCCATGATTAACCTAGGACTTAGTGGCAGCTATGGGCTGCTGCCATTAACTCCTTATTACCCCATTTGCCACCGCACCAGGGCAATTAGGGATGAGACGGGTAGAGTCCTGGGACTGTCGCATCTAATGGATGCGGCAATTCTGGGCGGCTGCTGGCTGATATTGTTAGGCTGGGGGGTTCCCCATAACGTGGAGCTCCCCATCCTGAGAATACCAGCCTTCAGCCATGTGGCTTTACCCTGGCTGGTATCCAAATTGGGGGGGACCGCACGTCTTTTTTTTTTTATTATTTTTTTAACTGCTCGATATAGACACGCTCACTGGTGGCTGTGATTGGTGGCAGTGAGACAGCTGTCACTCAGCGTGGGGGAGTGTCTGACTGCAACTAATCATAGGCGCCAGTGGGCGGAGGTAGCAGGGAATACATAATGGATTAATGAGCGGCCGGCATTTTCAAAAGACGAGAAGCCGCCACAGTGTGAACGCCGTGCAGCGCAGCACTGGTGATCGTGGATCGGTGAGTATGAGAGGGGGGGTGGGAGGGAGAGGCCAACATGGACAGAGAGAGAGAGATAAAGACAGAGAGAGAGAGACCGACTGACAGACCGACCGACAGACAGCGAGAGAGAGACCGAAAGACCTGCCTTTGTTATGTCAAAAAAACATGCAGATCGCTAGTAAAAAGAAAGTGAAACACATTCTTCAAAAATTTGCGTTTAGACATTTCTGATTGACTTCAATGTTATTAAAACGCTGCCAAAATGGCAAAAACAATTGACATGTTGCTTCTTCAAACACAGGGATTTTGACAAATTTTCTGCAACTAAAATGCAGCGTTTGTAAATGCATCGTGCGCACAAGAAAGCCCTATTTTCCATAGACCTTGCCTGGAAATCAAGACGCATGCAATTTTGCATTAAAACGCTGCAGCTCAAAATGCTGCTGAAACACATTAAAAAAAGCAAAGTGCGCACATAGCCTTAGAATTTGCGGTTTTGATTAGAAGGTAGAAAACAAAATTATATTGCTGCTATGTGCAGCTTTTTGCCAGTAATCTAGCTAGAGCTCTAGTACAATACAGTTATGATTGTAATCAGTATCTCAGATACAACTACAACCATTGTTCATTAATTGACCCTCTTACTCAGCAAATTAACAGCAAGGCATGGAAGCAATATACAGTATATCACAAAAATGAGTACACCCCTCACATTTTTGTAAATATTTTATTTATATCTTTTAATGGGACAACACTGAAGATATGACACTTTGATACAATGCAAAGTGGTCAGTGTACAGCTTGTATAACAGTGTAAATAGGTGTAAACAGTGTAATTACTTAGCACACAGCCATTAATCTCTAGGCCACTGGAAACAAGAGTGAGCACACCACTAAGTGCAATGGCCATATTGTGTCCAATTAGCCATTTTCCCTCCCCAGTGTCGTGTGACTGATTAGTGTTATAAGGTCTCAGGTGTGAATGAGGAGCAGGTGTGTTAAATTTGGTATTATCAATCACACTCTCTCATACTGGTTACTGGAAATTCAACATGGCACCTCATGGCAAAGAATACCCAGGATCTAAAAAAATGTTGCTCTACATAAATATGGCCTAGGCTATAAGAGGATTGCCAACACCCTGAAACTTAGCTGTTTAACAAGACAGGTTCCACTAAGAACAGGTCTTGCGATGGTCAATACTTAGTATCATATTAAAAGATGACCATGAGTGCTGCCATCATTGCTGTGGCATATTGTCAGTGTTCAGACAATATGCCATACAGTCTGCATTAAATTGGCTGCATGGCTGTCATTCCAGAAGGAAGCCTGTTCTAAAGATGATTCAAAAAAAGCATGCCAACAGTTCGCTGAAGACAAGCAGACTAAGAGCATGAATTACTAGAACCGTGTCTTGCGATCTGATGAGACAAAGATAAACTTATTTGGTTCAGATGGTGTCATGCATATGTGGTGGCAACCAGGTAGAGAGCACAAAGGCAATTGTGTCTTGCCCACAGTCAAGCATGGTGGTGGAGTGTCATGGTTTGGGATGCATGAGTAGGGGAGCGAAAGTTCATTGAGGGCATTATGAATACCAATATGTACTGTGACATACTAAAGCAGAGCATGATCCCCTCCATTTGGAAATTTGGCTGCAGGGCATTATTCCAACATAATATTGACCCCAAACCAATTTCCACGATGATCATTTCCTTGCAAAGAAACTGAGGGTAAAGGTGTTGGACTGGCCTGGACAAGCATGTCTCAATATCTAAACTCAATTGAGCATCTGTGGGATATCCGCAAATGGAGGGTTGAGAAGGTTTCTAACATCCACCAACTCCGTGATGTGATCATGGAGGAGTGGAAGAGGATTCCAGTGGCTCCTGTGAAGCTCTTGTGAATTCCATGCCAAAAAGAATTAAGGCAGTGCATGAAAATAATGGTGGCCACACAAGATAATGACGCTTTGGACACGATTTAGCCATTTTAACTTGGGGTGTACTCACTTTTATTGCCAGCGGTTTTGACATTAGCGGCTGAGTTATTTAGAGGGCACACCAAATTTACACTGTTGGGTACACTGACTACTTTACATTGTATCAAGGTATCCTTTCTTCAGTGTTGTCCTATAAAAATATATAATAAACTATTTACAAAAATGTGAGAGGTGTACTCACTTGTGTGATATACTGTAGCTTAATTTTCTACCTGCTATTGAGACTGCTTGTTTAAAGTGGTATTAATCTGCATTTTACAATCAGGGCTTTAGGTAAAGGGGTTGTCCACCACTGGTAAAATAAATGCTGCAGCTTGCTAACGCCTAAAGCTATAGAATAAGCATACCACTAGGATTTGGCTCTTGCCAGTTCCAGTGGTTATCCCATGACAGCAAGTATGCGATTTGCATACTTGCTGTAACAGCTATGTCTCTCATGAGCACATTGCGAGAATTTACCCTTCAAAATTAATTTAGTACGTTTTTCATGCAAAAATAGTAAAGTTTAAAGCACTATATACGATTGGTATCGCCATATTCATAACAACCAAGATTTCAATGACTATTCAGTGGAAATTTGACTGCCATCATATTCATAATGACCAAGATTTCAATGAGAATTCTGTGGACAGTTTCCCTTTACGCTCTAATGTCGTAGCTTGTTAAAGTCATTGAGTTCACTCACACCAGACAAGCTTTACACGTATCTCAAAGCCGCTGTAAGCCGTAAAGTCAGCTCAGAAAGAAGATCATACTGTAATTATCGGCCTCCAGGGGAAAGGTCTCTAGGAAACCCTGGCATGTTTCCAACACTGATTTATATATGTCTTTATGTGTGTTGAAAAAGAATCCTAACATACTTGTCTTTGTATGAGCAGAGAAGTATGGTTTGTAATGCTTAAGTAGGTAGTCCAGTCACAAGATATTGAAGAAATTCAAGAAAATACGATTCATCCCGCTATTCCAGGCAGTGGCTCCTACACATGAAATAGAGCTGCACATTGTTTTTCCTTCAGTGTGTTTACATTGGGCTCCTTTATAACAGCTGATTGGAAGGGGTACCTGGTCTTAGATCCTCTACAATTTGATAGTGTTGACCACTGACCTAACGTGTTGCTTGATAGTTTGTAAATGCTTCAAAATTCACAGATGTCATTTTGTATCATATTCCTCGATAAAAAAAGATTACAGTCTAAAATTTTTGTCTCAATTGTTTGAATTGGTTCTCTTCATCTACTATTAGGTCTTATGTGAAAATCCAATGTAGTATCAGGTCAAATATGTGTAAAATATGGAAAATTCGGAAGGATTCATGAAGCCCCATATTCTTTGGATAGGTCATCATTATCTGGTGACCGGATTACTATTTAACAATCATAGCCATACTTCTTACAAATCAGAGTGAAGAGGGGGTTAATGCCGCGCATCAGCCAAAATGAAGATGTAGCACGTTGATGTTATAAACGTATTCTTTTATTCCATCGGTCTACGCGTTTCGAGGATACACCTCTTCTTCAGGACCAGTGCATCAACATAGTGATACTATGTTGATGCACTGGTCCTGAAGAAGAGGTGTATCCTCGAAACGCGTAGACCGATGGAATAAAAGAATACGTTTATAACATCAACGTGCTACATCTTCATTTTGGCTGATGCGCGGCATTAACCCCCTCTTCACTCTGATTTGTATGCACATCCTTGTGGGGCTGCAGCAGACGCCTTCATCCTATGCTCTATCAGTGGTTGTGACTATCTCACAACCTTTTCAGGTGAGTGTATTTTTCCTGATCTACCTCACTGATCTGTTGGTATTACACTATCAGCGCTCCTTATTTTTCAGTTTATAGCCATACTTCTGACACACTGGCGGACATACCACAATGGCACAGGGGCCCTGAGCGGAAAGGGGCCTCGAGGGCCTGAAAACATATGGGGATTTCCTTTGCCTGTGGCAGCTTGAATACTACCAGGAGAAGCAAAGGGCCCGATCAGCTGAATGCATATGATTATGCTGAGCTGACAGGGGCCCCTTCCTCACCTTTTAGGGGCCTGCAGGAGGGAGAATTCATCACCTCTGCAAAAGCTGTCGGCTGCGCAGAGGAAAAAGACTCAGTTTCAGAGCCAAAAAGGAAGCTCCGCCCAAGAGCTCCAACTTCAGCAGAGCAGAGAGGACTCTGCTGTATAACAGATGTGGCGCCCCTGACCTGGTCAGGCACCACAGAGTATTGCACCCATGCGGGAACAATGCTTCCAGGTAATCTCCAAAGGCCAGGATGAGGTGCACACACAAACACATAGTGACCAGGTCTCCCACATTACCAGAGGGGACCCTTGGGTAGCCAGAAGGGGTTAACTTTCAATTCCCAGCTGGGGGTGTGTTCAGGGGCTGGTTGCTAGGAAGCAGGGCAGAGAGAGAGAGGAAGAGGAGAGTCTGGAGGAAGAAGTTGAAGTGTGTGGAAGGGAGCAGAGGAGCTCTCGTGTCAGACAGGTCCTGAGGAGTGCAGTAGCTGAAAGCGGGGGAGAAAGGAGTACCGTGGGTCGGCCTGAAAATCATCCAGAGAGAAGGGTGGCTGAGTACGGAGATCCCGGTATCCGAGCACACAAGGGGAACTAGGTCCCCAGTACAGGCAGCAGATCATCCAGAGCTGCTTAACCTACAGGTGGGGGGGGGTACTTCATGCCCTCACCACGACTACACAGAGCTCGAGCCAAGCAGCAATCACCAGGCCCATAAGGGGACAGGGCCAGAAGCCATCCCACCAAGGCCACGCTGCCGGCAGACGAGCCAGA
Organism: Anomaloglossus baeobatrachus; assembly: GCF_048569485.1. Lineage (NCBI taxonomy): Eukaryota > Metazoa > Chordata > Amphibia > Anura > Aromobatidae > Anomaloglossus > Anomaloglossus baeobatrachus. The sequence goes on from NC_134353.1 coordinate 362,569,669, forward strand.
GAGAGGGGAGCAGGGTGGTAACAGCTTCCCTGGAGGGGTCCTACCACGCTTCAAGCAAAGGATCCTCCTAAAACAGAAAGAGTGCAAGGAAGGCGAGTGGACAGCTACCCTCAGAACGGCCTCCTGGAATTCCTGGTTCAACCTGGTTATCACAGTGTCGCCCGGGCATCTCACCGTGACCTCCAAACAGTGAGTAAACACGTTGAAAGACTTCTTGGACTGTGTTTGAGTCATTCTGCGACCTGTGGTCCCACACACATACACCGGGGCCTGGGGCTTGCCTCACTCTCAGGGGGCTAATATACTGACTGCACCCACCATCAGCCCCAGCCATCCCTTAATCTGCAGTGGCGGTCCCCGTTGACCGCAATACTGAGAGTGGCGTCACGACAAAAAGAAGGTTCCCTACCTGTGACCAGACTGTTCCATCCACGTGGAGTCCCTGAAGGTACTGCACCGACACATACTAGCGGGGCTTCACAACTTCTGGCGTCACGAACAGGATAAGGACTAGACCTGTTCAGACAGGTGACCGTGTGCCTCAGAGGTCCGACCGCAAAAATTGAACCGCCGCCATATTGTTATCTTCAAAAGCGCGCGCTGCAGCCCGCGCGAGGGAGAAGAGCACCGCCCACGAAGAGGTGTGGCCGCCCCAGAATCCCCACAATTCGGAGAGCGTTCTGACCCAGGAAGTGGAAAGGGAGCGCGCAGATTTTTGAAGAAAAATGGACGCTGCAGGAGGTAATGCCCCTGGTCAGGGCGACGCAGCCCAAGCGATGCCAGCCCCCGTCGCGCTGGACGCAGCAGCGCCCGGTGCCGGTGCCGCGGTCGCAGCCGCGCCGGCCGAAGTCTCCCCCATAATGCCAGTTTCCTTACTGTATGTCCCAGGAGCGCAATGGCTGCCCCAATACGCCGGTAAAATAGACACGCTGACCGGGTTTAAGAAGAAGATCAACACCCTGCTAGACATGCACGCGATGACTGGTAAGCAGAGGGCCGCTGTGGTGCTGGGACAATTGACTGAAGCAGCAGAATTGGAAGCTGAGTCCTGGACCAATGATGACCGGAGCTCTGTTGAGACCATCTTTGCCAAACTAGCAGCTGCTTTTGAACACCGCACAGAGGGAGAGCTGAGGACGGACTTCTATAACTGCCGTCAGAAGCCCCAAGATAGTATAAGAGACTATGCCCTCAGGCTGCAGGCTGCACTATGGGCTCTCAAGCTGGTGGACCCTGTCAGTGATCAGGAAGGAAACCGGATGATGAAGGAACAATTCTTGCGGGGCCTGCGCTCTCCTGAGGATGGGAAGCAGATGAAGCTGTGGTCCCTGGAACACCCTGACGTGGACTTTGCCATTCTGAAAGACAGGGCAGTGAAAGCACTCCAACCTCCTGTGGACACAGACCCCGTCGCACCAGCATGGCCTGCCAGTTCCACGGCTGCAGGAGCGGAATCCTCCTCGCAGTCCCTGGTAACTGCAAAAGGACTCAACGCGTCAGCAGAGACTATAAATACACTATCCTCCCAGGTGCAACAGCTCACTAAGGATGTCGCACAAATCCTGAAAGCAATGCAGTTGCCCTCAGAGACCAAAGTCCCTCATCGGATCCTGCTAGCTGACAACCCAGAGGACGTCCCTTGGATGCGGAGGAGAAGAGGTCCCCCAACCCGAGGCAGGAGCAGTGATCGCTATGACTCATCTGGACAACCCATCTGTCGTCGTTGCCAGGAGGCAGGACACTATGCAAGGGCCTGTCCTTTAAACGAGCCAAACCTGGGGCCGGGGGCCAGTCCTCAGGATTAAGAAGATCAGGCCCAAGTCGCTGCCGTGGTCAGTACGTGGGTGGACGTCCTGTCCTGTCCATCGCCCTGGATGGGATCCCTACCCCGGCATTATTGGACACCGGCTCTCAGGTAACCACGATCCCGTATGTCCTGTATCGTAGGTTTTGGTCGGACGACGATCTCCGACCACCGGACCCCTCCCTCACCATCTATGCTGCCAACGGACAACCTATAGACCAGATCGGGGTCAAAGAGGTAACCATAAAGGTGGGAAGGCAGGAAATGAAGGGACAAGGACTGATTGTTGTGGACACTGATATTAGAGAAAGGAACCCGCAAATGATTTTAGGCACTAATGTCATAGAAAATTGCCTAGGGGAAGTGTTGTTGTTGCTTCACCAGATTGTTGAAGGTGCTGAGGGCAGGTCGCAAAGAGCCTTGCAAAAAGAGATCCGAATCATTCTGAGGAAGCAACAGGTAAAACAGACTGGCGGTGAGATTGGTAGTGTACGGGTGATGGATGCTAACCCCATTGTGATACCCCCACGGAGTGAAATGATGATGTGGTGTAGAGCAGCGGTAGGTCTCAGAGGACAAGATTACCAGGCTGTACTAGAGCCCACTCATTCAGACCACTGGCCCACGATTCTGACAGCCAGGGGGGTAGTTGATGTACACAAGGGACGAGTGCCTGTACGAGTGTTGAACTGTGGGGAGGAGGAAGCCAGACTACCAAGGTACGCTACCATAGCCAAACTGTTTACATGCTCAGATGACGCCATAACACCTGTAGGTCCCCTGACACAAGCTGACTCAACAGAAGACGAGACCTCCCAAAAGCAGTTAGAGGACTGGTGCCAGAAACTACACGTGGGGACTGACTCTACACCCGACTACCAGAAACATGGGGTTTACAGGGTCGTGCAGGAATACGAGCAGGTCTTTAGTAAGAACCCACTAGACTTTGGTAGGATCAAAGGGGTGCAACATCACATACCCACAGGCAGTCATCCTCCCATTAAGGAAAGACATAGGCCTATTCCACCAGCCCATTACCAGTGCACCAAGGACATGCTGAAAGACATGAAGGAGGCAGGCGTCATAAGGGACAGTTGTAGCCCCTGGGCGGCTCCTCTGGTCCTGGTAAGAAAGAAGGATGGCACGATGAGGATGTGTGTGGATTACAGGCGGATAAATCAGATAACACACAAGGATGCCTACCCTTTGCCAAGGATAGAGGAATCCCTCGCTGCCTTGAAAGCCTCTAACTACTTTTCTACCCTAGATCTTACTAGTGGCTACTGGCAAGTATCTGTAGCAGAAGAAGATCGGGAGAAGACGGCCTTCACCACCCCAATGGGCCTCTGTGAGTTCAACAGCATGCCATTTGGACTCTGCAATGCCCCCGGGACCTTCCAGAGGCTCATGGAATGCTGCCTAGGGCACCTCAACTTTGAAACCGTCCTGCTCTACCTGGATGATGTCATCGTGTACTCCAAGACCTACGAGGACCACCTGAAACACCTGGCTGAAGTCTTTGAAGCGCTATCCCGATATGGAATGAAGCTGAAACCATCCAAGTGCCATCTACTGAAGCCAAAGGTCCAGTACCTAGGTCACGTGGTCAGTGCAGAAGGAGTAGCACCGGACCCAGAGAAGGTCACAGTCATCCAGGAATGGCCCACACCTACTACCGTTCGGGAGGTACGTCAGTTCCTTGGCCTGGTAGGCTACTACAGAAGGTTCATCAAGGGCTACACGAAAATGGCAGCGCCTTTGCAAGAGCTCCTGGTAGGCCACCCAAAGAAGAAAGGAAAGACCTCCGGCCCGCCATTTCACTGGGGAGAAGCAGAAGAACACTCCTTCAGACAAATGAAAGGGGCCTTGACGGGTGAAGAGATCCTAGCCTACCCTGACTACAGTCTACCATTTGTACTGTATACAGATGCCAGTAATGTGGGACTGGGAGCAGTGCTTTCACAGGTGCAGGGAGGCAAAGAGCGTGTGATTGCTTACGCCAGCAGGAAGCTCAGGCCTACTGAAAGAAACCCGGAGAATTATAGCTCATTCAAGCTAGAGTTCCTGGCCATGGTATGGGCTATCACAGAGCGGTTCAAGCACTACCTGGCAGCCACCAAATTCACTGTCTTCACGGACAACAACCCCCTGACCCACTTGGATACTGCTAAATTGGGTGCCATGGAGCAGCGTTGGGTAGCCCGACTGGCGAATTATGACTTTACTGTCAAGTATCGAGCTGGCCGCAAGAACGGCAACGCAGATGCTCTGTCCAGGATGCCTCACCTAGCAGACGAGGGTGAAGATGTAGATGATCTTGAAGAGATTGAGCTGCCAGCGTTCCATCGCCATGGAGCAAAACAGTGTCGGCAGTCGCGTGCCAACCGCCAAGAGGTGACCCTGAACCCACTACCTCACTACAACTGGAAGGAGACCCAGGAAAATGATCCAGCGGTAGGCTTGGTAAAGAAACTGATCAGCCAGCCGGGCGCCAGCCTTGACAAAGGAGCCCCACCTGAGGCACAGTACCTATGGAAGGAGAGGGGTCGATTATTCATCTATCAAGACAAACTTTACAGGAGCATCATTGACCCGAGGACGCATGAGAAGGTGTGGCAAGTGATTGTACCACAGAAGGACACAAGGATGGTGCTAGAAGCCTATCACAATGGTGCAGGCCACTTTGGTTGGAAGAAACTGGAGGCCCTACTTAAAGTAAGATTCTACTGGGTGGGCATGAGATCTGCCCTAGAGAAGTGGTGTCGAAACTGCGGGCCCTGCAATCTTAGAAGAAAAGACCAGCACAGCCAGAGAGCACCACTCCAGCCAATCCAAACTAAACGGCCCCTGGAGATCGTGGCCCTGGACCATGTAAAGTTGGCACCCAGCAGACAAGGCTACAACTACGCTCTCACTATGGTTGACCACTACTCCAGATTCCTGGTGGTAGTACCAGTCAAGGACTTGACAGGTCAAACTGCAGCCAAAGCTTTCCAAACACACTTCTGTCGACCACATGGCTATCCAGATCAAGTGCTCACTGACCAAGGACCAGCCTTTGAAGCTGAAGTGTTTAAGGAGTTTTGTAACCTATACGGCTGCCAGAAGATCCGTACTACGCCTTACCATCCTCAGACCAATGGCATGTGTGAGAAGATGAACCACATCATTCTCGACCTTCTGAAGACGCTCCCACTAGAAGAACGAAGTCAGTGGCCGGAAAAGCTGCCCGATCTAGTGGACATGTATAACAACATCCCTGTGAGTTCCACGAACTGCACACCGGCATACCTGATGAGGGCCAGACCAGGGAGATTGCCAGTAGATCTGGAAATGGGAGTTGAGACCCCTGAAGACCATCTACAAGGTGCTGATTGGGATTCCAACCGCCAAGCCCAATACAAGAAAGTACAAGAGTGTGTGGAGCGAAGCCTGACTCAGCAGCGTGAGAAACAAGAAAAGGCCTACAATCGAAAAGCACCTGCTGTTCCTTTGATGCCAGGAGATATAGTTCTCAAAAGAAAGAGAAGACGTCATAAACTTGACAATCACTGGGAAGAAGAACCCTATACTGTGTTACCATCGACGCTTAGCAATGAAAAGACATGCCTTATCAGCAAAGATGGAGGAAAAACAACAGCTGTCGTTTCTAGAGATCGCCTAAAGAAATGTCCTGAACAACTAAGAACCCCTGAAGAAATTCCCAACCCTTTGCCAGTTCAAGAACCAAAAGAAAAGATGATCCATACTGTACTTGGAGATTTTCCAGCAAGTTGGCCTCAATACAATGGAGCAGTAGTTATTCCGGTTATTACATTCCCTCAATCTGGAGAAGTAAGAGACCCAGAAGAACCTGTTCAGAACCTGGACGAGCCAAATGTAGCTGAAGCAGAAGACCATGCACTGGCATCAATACCTAGCACACCTATTATTCACATTGAGACACATACATCGGGTGGGAGGACACAACCTCAGACAGATGACAGTATAGTACTGCGTAGATCAACCCGCAGCAACTTTGGTCAGCTCCCATTACGCTATAGAGAAAGTACAGTTTAGTTCAAAGTGACTGTATGAAATGTAATGTTTAACCTGTTTATAGTTAAGTAACGTTTAAGCGAAATGTGCCCACAAGGACTATTGTGAGACCTCCTTAAAATGTTAGACCACTGGTTATGAACTGGATTTAACCACAAACTTTTGCATTGTAAAAAGTTACCTCCTTGGTATCAACCACAGAGTCTGCCTGTTGAGGGGCATGGCTCTGCACCAACAAGGGGGCACGCCTGTTTATGGGGCCTGCCCTCCAACACTCGGAAGCGGGTACGCCTGTTTATGGGGCCTACCTTACACCACTCTCCTCAGGAGAGGAAGATTGGAGGAAAGGTCTGGGGAATGTGATGGCCCAGCCCTGGTCACCAAAAGGACCGGCGACCTACCTCCTGGAGGTTTTTGGGTGGGGTTCGGACATGTGGGTGGTTGGTGGTGGAATGGTACCTGGCATGTTTAAATGTAAATAATTGCCCCTGTGTGGGAAAAGTTTGTATTTACCTTTTCCTTTCTCTTGTCTTTGCAGCCCGAGGACGTGCTGATGATAACTAAGGGGGAATGTGGCGCCCCTGACCTGGTCAGGCACCACAGAGTATTGCACCCATGCGGGAACAATGCTTCCAGGTAATCTCCAAAGGCCAGGATGAGGTGCACACACAAACACATAGTGACCAGGTCTCCCACATTACCAGAGGGGACCCTTGGGTAGCCAGAAGGGGTTAACTTTCAATTCCCAGCTGGGGGTGTGTTCAGGGGCTGGTTGCTAGGAAGCAGGGCAGAGAGAGAGAGGAAGAGGAGAGTCTGGAGGAAGAAGTTGAAGTGTGTGGAAGGGAGCAGAGGAGCTCTCGTGTCAGACAGGTCCTGAGGAGTGCAGTAGCTGAAAGCGGGGGAGAAAGGAGTACCGTGGGTCGGCCTGAAAATCATCCAGAGAGAAGGGTGGCTGAGTACGGAGATCCCGGTATCCGAGCACACAAGGGGAACTAGGTCCCCAGTACAGGCAGCAGATCATCCAGAGCTGCTTAACCTACAGGTGGGGGGGGGTACTTCATGCCCTCACCACGACTACACAGAGCTCGAGCCAAGCAGCAATCACCAGGCCCATAAGGGGACAGGGCCAGAAGCCATCCCACCAAGGCCACGCTGCCGGCAGACGAGCCAGAGAGAGGGGAGCAGGGTGGTAACAGCTTCCCTGGAGGGGTCCTACCACGCTTCAAGCAAAGGATCCTCCTAAAACAGAAAGAGTGCAAGGAAGGCGAGTGGACAGCTACCCTCAGAACGGCCTCCTGGAATTCCTGGTTCAACCTGGTTATCACAGTGTCGCCCGGGCATCTCACCGTGACCTCCAAACAGTGAGTAAACACGTTGAAAGACTTCTTGGACTGTGTTTGAGTCATTCTGCGACCTGTGGTCCCACACACATACACCGGGGCCTGGGGCTTGCCTCACTCTCAGGGGGCTAATATACTGACTGCACCCACCATCAGCCCCAGGCATCCCTTAATCTGCAGTGGCGGTCCCCGTTGACCGCAATACTGAGAGTGGCGTCACGACAAAAAGAAGGTTCCCTACCTGTGACCAGACTGTTCCATCCACGTGGAGTCCCTGAAGGTACTGCACCGACACATACTAGCGGGGCTTCACACAGACATGGCTCTGCCTCCTGTGCTCTACTTATCATGGCAGAACTGCTCTCTCCCTCCTGTACTGAAACACTGAACTTACTTCAAGAGAACACAGCAGTCGGGCCCCAAGAGCAGGGGAGGTTGCACCATAGAGAAGATGAAAGTGCAGCCTCCAAAGAGAAGAACCAGGTGTCCTGGGAACCATGTGCAATCATCTGCATGCAGAGAGGGTCATTCCAAGTGTAATGTGTGGGTATCTATCTATTCCTTTTCTTCAGCGATGCTCCAGGAGTGCCGAACGCTTGTGGAGGAAAAACCGCACACCAGAAAACTTCATCCACTACAAGTTCATGTTAAGGACCTACAACTATTCCCTTCACCTCGTCAAACAGACCTACTTCACCACCCTTATTTCCTCACTTGCCAACAATCCAAAAAAGCTCTTTGACACCTTTCACTCCCTCCTCAGTCCCAAAGTACAGACCCCTGTCACAGCCCTTCATGCTGATGACCTGGCCTCGTATTTCACAGAGAAAATAGAAAACATCCGCCAAGAGATCAGCTCCCAGCCACCAAGCACTGTGAATCCCATCCCTCCCCACATCCTATCCAGCTCACTTTCCACATTTGACCTAGTCACAGAGGAGGAAGTCTCCAGGCTCCTATCCTCCTCTCGTCCTACCACTTGCCCTACTGATCCCTTCCCCACACCTCTACTCCAGTCCCTCTCTCCGGTTGTCACCACTCAAATAACTAAAATCTTAAATCTCTCTCTCTCTTCGGGTATCTTCCCCTGCTCCCTCAAACACTCTATCATTACTCCATTATTAATAAAACCTTCTCATGATCCGTCCTGCACAAGCAACTACAGACCAGTCTCCAATCTCCCCTTCATCTCTAAACTCTTGGAGCGCCTGGTCTACTCTCGCCTCACCCGCTACCTTTCCACTCACTCTCTTCTAGATCCTTTACAGTCTGGCTTCCGCCCTTTACACTCAACAGAAACTGCCCTTGTCAAAGTGACCAATGACCTATTGACAGCAAAACGTAACGGTGACCACTCTCTGCTTATTCTTCTTGACCTTTCTGCTGCCTTCGACACTGTTGACCACAGTCTCCTCTCTATGCTGCATTCTATCGGCCTAAAGGACACTGTGCTTTCCTGGTTCTCTTCCTATCTTTCTGGCCGTTCATTCAGTGTATCATTTGCTGGCTCCACATCTTCTCCTCTCACATTTTGGGGTCCCTCAAGGTTCAGTCCTTGGCCCTCTTCTTTTCTCCCTCTACACTGCTCCAATTGGACAGACCATCAGCAGTTTTGGCTTTCAGTACCATCTTTATGCTGATGACACACCTCAAACACCTGACATGACACATGACACACCTGATACACCTCATCCCCTGAGCTCACCCCCCCTGTACTACAGAACACAAGAGACTGCCTGACTGCAGTTTGCAATGTCATGTCTGCTCTCTATCTGAAACTTAACCTTTCAAAAACTGAACTTCTTCTTTTTCCTCCATCCTCCAACCTTCCTAAACCTGACATCTCCCTCTCTGTGTGTGGCACAACGATAAGTCCTAGGCAGCAGGACCGCTGTCTGGGTGTTATACTTGACACTGATCTCTCCTTCACCTCCCACATACAATCTCTTGCCCGCTCCTGCCACTTGCACCTCAAAAACATCTCTAGAATCCGCCCCTTTCTCACTATGGAAACGACAAAAACCCTCACCGTGGCTCTGTTCCACTCTTGCCTTGACTACTGTAACTCTCTATTAATTGGTCTCCCCCTAACTAGACTGTCTCCTCTACAGTCCATCCTTTTGCAGCAGTCAGGGTCACCTATCTGGCTAACCGCTACTCGGATGCCTCTGCTCTCTGCCAGTCATTGGACTGGCTGCCCATATATCACAAGATCCAATTAAAACTGCTTGTTCTCACCCACAAAGCTCTCCACAGTGCGGCACCCCCTTACATCTCCACTCTCCTCTCTGTCTATCACCTCACCCGTTCTCTATGCTCTGCAAGCGATTTTCGACTAACATCCACACTAATTCGAACCTCCCACTCCCGGATCCAAGACTTCTTCCGAGTTGCACCAACCCTCTGGAACGCTCTACCCCAAGAAGTTAGGACAAATCACAACTTACTGAGCTTCAGACGCACCCTAAAGACGCATCTTTTTAGGGCGGCCTATCACACTCCCTAATCAGATTCGATTCACATAGTCCCTCTACAACTTCTCACAACATAACTCCACATTAAACTCCATAGCACCCAAAGGCATCTCAAGGCTCGGGCCCACTGGTCGAGGAAACCACTATCTAGCCCCCATTTCCGTGAGATGGCTGGATTGTCAATGTAAATAAGCAGTTGTACCTTGCCCCTCCCCCCATCTCATTGTAGATTGTAAGCTCTCACGAGCAGGTTTTTTTCCCCTCTAAATATTGTATTTCTATAACTGTTACTTGTTTGTATATGATCCTCCTGAATTGTAAAGCGCTGCGGAATATGTTGGCGCTATAGAAATAAAGATTATTATTATTATTATTCCTCCATCTATCTATCTATCTACCTACGTACCTACCTATCTAGAAAAAATAGCTTTAGAATATCACCACTATTGCAGACACTAGGTGCCAGGCCTTACCACAACCATCCAAAACGTTGTATAATATATCCAGAAAAAAAGCAGTTTTTTTGTGAAAAAATGGACTTTATTGAGCCCAGTGGCGACTTTTCAGTTGCTAGGAACTTTTAGTTACTGAACTGAAACATCAGAAACTTTATTGAATATAAATATTAAAAGTAGGTTTCAATTGTTACAATTATATAATGGTGCTATTAAAGGCAAAGGTGAAAAACCACATAGTGATGGGGAACGCAGGTGAAGACCACCCTAATGAAAGGAGGTAATCTGGACAGGGACCAAATGAAATAAGGAGATAATCGTGAGTGGCTAGCAGGTATGGCGCCTCTATCCTAATGTGGTATATAGAAAATGTACCAGCCAAATCAGCATCAAACCATTAGAACAGGGCAGAGGCACCAAAAAGCAGCCGGTCACATAATAAAAGGTAAATAACAGTATCAGAACTTACACATGATAATAAAGGTGGTCACCAAAGCGTCCCCCACCAGTGAAAAGGAGCCTTCCAATGGGGACAATAGAAACCAATTAAAAAAACATTAAAAGAAATTTTTTTTACCTAAATTAAAAAGATAGAAAGAATGGTGCAGTACATTAATTCTCAAAGAATTCCTCATAAAAAAGGGGGCAAAATTTAAGGCCTCATTTAGGCCCTTCGGTGTTACCGTGTCCAAAATGGTGATCCATTTTAGTTCACGTTGGGCCAAAAGTTTTTTAACATTCCCCCCTCTTATCCCACAGTGAATCACATCTATTCCCCTGACCATGAATGATCTGGGGTTACATCCATGGACCATTTTAAAGTGGCGCGGGATGGTTTTTAATTCTGCCACGTTGGTCGCTGTGACTGCCGCCCGAATATCCCTCACAAGCTCCCTGACTCTTACTCTCAATTCCCTTGACGTCATGCCAATATAGATTTTGTTACACTCACATGTTGCGTGATAAATGACGTTAGCAGTGGTACAGGAAATATATTCTTTAATTGAGAAGTTTTTCATTCCATCACTAGCATGGAAAGAGGAGCAGCGAGAGATATTCGGGCAGGAAACACAGCGGCCACAAGGGAAACAGCCTTTAGTAGGTCCAGAAGAGCCAAATGGACTACTGGTCATGGGTGGTATATAATGACTTCTGACCAAGTAGTCCTTGAGGCTTCTGCACCGTCTAGCGGTCATCAATGGTACAGGGGGTAGATGCGACTTCAAGGTAGGATCCGATTGAAGGATCGGCCAGAATTTTGTTAACATTTCCCTCATCTCCTGCCATTTGACATTAAATGTGGAAATTAATCTTATATTTTCCACAGACTTGGTTTCACCTCTCCTCCCGTGTAACAGATCATTCCTAGACACCGATCTTGCTCTCTGATAAGCTTGTTTCAGAGTACGGTTGCTGTAACCTCTGTTTTTAAACCTCATCCTCAAATCATCTGCCTGGTGTTTAAAAACGCTGTCCTGAGAGCAGAGTCGTCTCACCCTGAGGTATTGACCAACTGGGATGGCGCGTACAGTGGAGTTGGTATGGGCAGAGGTGGCATGGAGTAAGGCGTTTACAGAAGTTGGTTTTCTGTATACATCCGTCTGCAAAGCACCAAACTCATCTGCAGTGATCTTGATATCCAAGAACTCAACTCCACTGTCGCTATAGTTATATGTCAATTTGATGTTATAATTATTTGTGTTGAGCTGGTCCATGAAAAGCCTGAGTTGAGAGATGGTACCCTGCCAGATGATCAGTAGATCATCAATGTATCTCACCCACATAGACACCATGGGGGCGGCCCATGCACCTCCGTCAACAAACAAACCCCTCTCCCAAAAACCGAGAAAGAGGTTTGCGTACGAATGTGCACAGGCCGCGCCCATAGCGGTCCCCCGCCTCTGCAGATAGAATCTATCCTTAAAGACGAAGAAATTGTGGGTGAGTACATAGTCAAGAAGTTCAAGGACCAGCTCACAAATTCGTCCATCCCAGTTGCTCATACTCAGAAAGAAACGAGCTGCTCTCAGGCCATCGTCATGGCTGATGCATGTATATAAGGACTCTACATCAGCCACCACCAAGAGGGTCCCCGGGTCCACATGAACCCCATCAAGTCTGTTAAGAACCTCGGTCGTATCCCTAACGTAGGATGGAAGGGTCTCCACCAGAGGTTTTAAATAATAATCAATAAATTGACAGATGGGACTACATAACCCCTCCATCCCTGAAACAATGGGCCGACCGGGTTCCTAAAACTTTTCAACTTTTCAGTTGCTAGGAACTTTTAGTTACTGAACTGAAACATCGGCACTGGGCTCAATAAAGTCCATTTTTTTTTACTAAAAAACTGGAGTGCTGCCTTTCCTTTTTTTCTGGATAACTATCTACAGTGCCTACAAGTAGTATTCAACCCCCTGCAGATTTAGCAGGTTTACACATTCGGAATTAACTTGGCATTGTGACATTTGGACTGTAGATCAGCCTGGAAGTGTGAAATGCACTGCAGCAAAAAAGAATGTTATTTCTTTTTTTATTTTTTTTTTAAATTGTGAAACGTTTATTCAGAGGGTCATTTATTATTCAACCCCTCAAACCACAAGAATTCTGTTTGGTTCCCCTAAAGTATTAAGAAGTATTTCAGGCACAAAGAACAATGAGCTTCACATGTTTGGATTAATTATCTTTTTTTCCAGCCTTTTCTGACTAATTAAGACCCTTCTCAAACTTGTGAACAGCACTCATACTTGGTCAACATGGGAAAGACAAAGGAGCATTCCAAGGCCATCAGAGACAAGATCGTGGAGGGTCACAAGGCTGGCAAGGGGTAGAAAACCCTTTCCAAGGAGTTGGGCCTACCTGTCTCTACTGTTGGGAGCATCATCCGGAAGTGGAAGGCTTATGGAACTACTGTTAGCCTTCCACGGCCTGGACAGCCTTTGAAAGTTTCCACCCGTGCCGAGGTCAGGCTTGTCCGAAGAGTCAAGGCTAACCCAAGGACAACAAGGAAGGAGCTCCGGGAAGATCTCATGGCAGCGGGGACATTGGTTTCAGTCAATACCATAAGTAACATACTCCACCGCAATAGTCTCCGTTCCAGACAAGCCCGTAAGGTACCTTTACTTTCAAAGCGCCATGTCAAGGCTCGTCTACAGTTTGCTCATGATCACTTGGAGGACTCTGAGACAGACTGGTTCAAGGTTCTCTGGTCTGATGAGACCAAGATCGAGATCTTTGGTGCCAACCACACACGTGACGTTTGGAGACTGGACGGCACTGCATACGACCCCAAGAATACCATCCCTACAGTCAAGCATGGTGGTGGCAGCATCATGCTGTGGGGCTGTTTCTCAGCCAAGGGGCCTGGCCATCTGGTCCGCATGCATGGGAAGATGGATAGCACGGCCTACCTGGAGTTTTTGGCCAAGAACCTCCGCTCCTCCATCAAGGATCTTAAGATGGGTCGTCATTTCATCTTCCAACAAGACAATGACCCAAAGCACACAGCCAAGAAAACCAAGGCCTGGTTCAAGAGGGAAAAAATCAAGGTGTTGCAGTGGCCTAGTCAGTCTCCTGACCTTAACCCAAATGAAAACTTGTGGAAGGAGCTCAAGATTAAAGTCCACATGAGACACCCAAAGAACCTAGATAACTTGGAGAAGATCTTCATGGAGGAGTGGGCCAAGATAACTCCAGAGACCTGTGCCGGCCTGATCAGGTCTTATAAAAGACGATTATTAGCTGTAATTGCAAACAAGGGTTATTCCACAAAATATTAAACCTAGGGGTTGAATAATAATTGACCCACACTTTTATGTTGAAAATTTATTAAAATTTAACTGAGCAACATAACTTGTTGGTTTGTAAGATTTATGCATCTGTTAATAAAACCTGCTCTTGTTTGAAGTTTGCAAGCTCTAACTTATTTGCATCTTATCAAACCTGCTAAATCTGCAGGGGGTTGAAGACTACTTGTAGGCACTGTATTTATCATCTACCTCTCTATCCATCTATTTACAGTTAGGTCCAGAAATATTTGGACAGTGACACAATTTTCGCGAGTTGGGCTCTGCATGCCACCACATTGGATTTGAAATGAAACCTCTACAACAGAATTCAAGTGCAGATTGTAACGTTTAATTTGAAGGTTTGAACAAAAATATCTGATAGAAATTGTAGGAATTGTACACATTTCTTTACAAACACTCCACTGTTATGATCCGGAACCATGGAAGATCACAAATCATTGGCAAAAAGGTGACAAGAGCCTTGGCAACTAATCTGGCCGCCATCCCCTTACTAACCAACACAACTAGAAGTAGCCGAGGGGTGAACTAACATCCTGTGCACCGCGAACCCAGCCGGAGAACTAACTATCCTAAAGGTAGGAAAGATGAATAACTCTCTGCCTCAGAAAATAGACAAGAATAGCAAGCCCCCCACATTCAAAGACTGCAGTGATATAGGAAAAACACAATACACAGGTAGATGACAGGATTAGCAAAAGGTGAGGCCACCACTGACTAAAATAGGAAAGGACAGGAAAGGGACTGATGGTAGCCAGAGAAAAACCCTGCAAAATACCAACTTCCTGATAGTACAAAAAGGCCCTCAGATCGCTCGATCTGAACTCCGTCCTATACCAGGTGCCCTTGTCATACCAATGAACAGAAAAGAAGAATTATAACAAATTCAACAAGCCATAAACACATGGACCGAAAGGAGCTAAACTCCACACAGAACTGCAGGGAGTTCCTCAACAATCCACTGAGGGGGAAAATCCCTGGAAGGAAATAAACTGAAACCAACCACAACAAATGACAAACCCAGATAAGCAAAAGAACCAGGCAATAAATAAAGAGCAAGAACTTATCTGGAGTGGATGAAATGTAGAGCAGGATTAAGCAAGCTGGAGATACAAAGAACAACTGACATCCGGCAACAGCCTGCAATCAGACCAGGACTTAAATAAGTAGAGAGTTAGGAAAGGAAACACCCACTGCACAACCCACCTGGTCTCTGTCCAAACCCTTCCTGGCCACCAGAGGGAG
This sequence comes from Anomaloglossus baeobatrachus, assembly GCF_048569485.1. Lineage (NCBI taxonomy): Eukaryota > Metazoa > Chordata > Amphibia > Anura > Aromobatidae > Anomaloglossus > Anomaloglossus baeobatrachus. Next base: position 362,584,831 of record NC_134353.1, read on the forward strand.
CCTCCCAGCAGCCAAGACATAACTAACATTCACAACACTCCACATTTTAGGAGGTCAAAAGTAATTGGACAAATGGACCAAACCCAAACAAAATATTTTTATTTTCAATATTTTGTTGCGAATCCTTTGGAGGCAATCACTGGCTTAAGTCTGGAACCCATGGAAATCACCAAACGCTGGGTTTCCCCCTTCTTAATGCTTTGCCAGGCCTTTACAGCCGCAGCCTTCAAGTCTTGCTTGTTTGTGGGTCTTTCCGTCTTAAGTCTGGATTTGAGCAAGTGAAATGCATGCTCAATTGGGTTAAGATCTGGTGATTGACTTGGCCATTGCAGAATGTTCCACTTTTTTGCACTCATGAACTCCTGGGTAGCTTTGGCTGTATGCTTGGGGTCATTGTCCATCTGTACTATGAAGCGCCGTCCGATCAACTTTGCGGCATTTGGCTGAATCTGGGCTGAAAGTATATCCCGGTACACTTCAGAATTCATCCGGCTACTCTTGTCTGCTGTTATGTCATCAATAAACACAAGTGACCCAGTGCCATTGAAAGCCATGCATGCCCATGCCATCACGTTGCCTCCACCATGTTTTACAGAGGATGTGGTGTGCCTTGGATCATGTGCCGTTCCCTTTCTTCTCCAAACTTTTTTCTTCCCATCATTCTGGTACAGGTTGATCTTTGTCTCATCTGTCCATAGAATACTTTTCCAGAACTGAGCTGGCTTCATGAGGTGTTTTTCAGCAAATTTAACTCTGGCCTGTCTATTTTTGGAATTGATGAATGGTTTGCATCTAGATGTGAACCCTTTGTATTTACTTTCATGGAGTCTTCTCTTTACTGTTGACTTAGAGACAGATACACCTACTTCACTGAAAGTGTTCTGGACTTCAGTTGATGTTGTGAACGGGTTATTCTTCACCAAAGAAAGAATGCGGCGATCATCCACCACTGTTGTCATCCGTGGACGCCCAGGCCTTTTTGAGTTCCCAAGCTCACCAGTCAATTCCTTTTTTCTCAGAATGTACCCGACTGTTGATTTTGCTACTCCAAGCATGTCTGCTATCTCTCTGATGGATTTTTTCTTTTTTTTCAGCCTCAGGATGTTCTGCTTCACCTCAATTGAGAGTTCCTTAGACCGCATGTTGTCTGGTCACAGCAACAGCTTCCAAATGCAAAACCACACACCTGTAATCAACCCCAGACCTTTTAACTACTTCATTGATTACAGGTTAACGAGGGAGACGCCTTCAGAGTTAATTGCAGCCCTTAGAGTTCCTTGTCCAATTACTTTTGGTCCCTTGAAAAAGAGGAGGCTATGCATTACAGAGCTATGATTCCTAAACCCTTTCTCCGATTTGGATGTGAAAACTCTCATATTGCAGCTGGGAGTGTGCACTTTCAGCCCATATTATATATACAATTGTATTTCTGAACATGTTTTTGTAAACAGCTAAAATAACAAAACTTGTGTCACTGTCCAAATATTTCTGGCCCTGACTGTATCTATCTGTCCCTCTATCTCTCTATATGTCTGTCTGTATATCTGTCTAGTATGTGTCATGTGTCATGTAATATGTACACAAATACATAGACGTGAAACATAGACATATGTGTCATGTCTATGTATTTGTGTGCATACAGTGGGTATGGAAAGTATTCAGACCCTTTTAAGTTTTTCACTCTTTGTTTCATTGCAGCCATTTGGAAAAATCAAAAAAGTTCATTTTTTCTCATTAATGTACACTCTGCACCCCATCTTGATAGAATAAAAAAACAGAAATACAGAATTTTTTGTAAATTTATTAAACAAGAAACTGAAATATCACATGGTCATAGGTATCCAGACCCGTTGCTCAGTATTGAGTAGACGCACCCTTTTGAGCTAGTACAGCCATGAGTCTTCTTGGGAATGATGCAACGAGTTTTTCCACACCTGGATTTAGGGATCCTCTGCCATTCTTCTTTGCAGATCCTCTCCAGTTCCATCAGTTTGGATGGTGAACATTTGTGGACAGCCATTTTCAGGTCTCTCCGAAGATGCTCAATTGGGTTTAGGTTAGAGCTCTGGCTGGGCCAGTGTTGTGAATACGTTTTCTAATTCGGAGCTCCCTCTTGTGGTGAGTGCTGGCAGTGCAGTTATTGTGTGGAATGGAAGCGCCACACCTGCAGAGGACTGGCAATCAGGGTCTGACTGGGCTATTTAACTTAGTAGCTTTCTCTGACTTAGGAAAGTCTGACTGATGGCTTCACTGTAATGACCCATCCCAAAAAACCCACACTTAATAATAATAATAATAATAATAATCTTTATTTCTATAGCGCCAACATATTCCGCAGCGCTTTACAATTCAGGAGGAACATATACATATCATATACATAAACATATACAAACAAGTAACAATTATAGAGGATACAATATTTAAAAGGAAAAATGGCAACCCTGCTCGTGAGAGCTTACAATCTACAATGAGATGGGGGGAGGGGCAAGGTACAAGTGTTTATTTAAAATGACAATCCAGCCAGCTCATGGGGGATAGATGATGGCTTCCTGGACCAGTTGGCCAGAGCCTTGAGATGCATTTGGGTGCCATGGAGTTTGACGTGGGGTTATGTTCTGAGAAGTTGTAGAGGGATTAGGTGAAATTAGTTTGGTTAGGGAGTGTGATAGGCCACTCTAAAAAGATGCGTTTTTAGGGAGCGTCTGAAGCTGAGTAAGTTGTGATTTGTCCTAACTTCTTGGGGTAGAGCGTTCCAGAGGTTTGGTGCAGCTCGGAAGAAGTCTTGGATTCGGGAGTGGGAGGTTCGAATTAGTGTGGATGTTAGGCGAAAGTCATTTGCAGAGCGTAGAGAACGGGTGGGATGATAGACAGAGAGGAGGGTGGAGATGTAGGAGGGTGCTGCACTGTGGAGAGCTTTGTGGGTGAGAACAAGCAGTTTGAATTGGATCCTGTGATATATGGGCAGCCAGTGCAATGACTGGCACAGAGCAGAGGCATCCGAGTAGCGGTTGGCCAGATAGGTGACCCTGGCTGCTGCATTAAGGATGGACTGTAGAGGGGAGAGTCTAGTTAGGGGGAGACCAATTAATAGAGAGTTACAGTAGTCAAGGCGAGAGTGGATCAGGGCCACGGTGAGGGTTTTTGTCGTTTCCATAGTGAGAAAGGGGCGGATTCTAGCGATGTTCTTGAGGTGCAAGCGGCAGGTGCGGGCAAGAGATTGTATGTGGGAGGTGAAGGAGAGATCAGTGTCAAGTATAACCCCCAGGCAGCGCGCTTGCGGCCTAGGACTTATCGTTGTGCCACACACAGAGAGGGAGATGTCAGGTTTAGGAAGGTTGGGAGATGGAGGGAAAAGCAGAAGTTCAGTTTTGGAAAGGTTAAGTTTCAGATAGAGAGCAGACATTGTGTTGCAAACTGCAGTCAGGCAGTCACTTGTGTTCTGTAGTACAGCAGGGGTGAGCTCAGGGGATGAGGTGTATAGCTGTGTGTCATCAGCATAAAGATGGTACTGAAAGCCAAATCTGCTGATGGTCTGTCCAATTGGGGCAGTGTAGAGGGAGAACAGAAGAGGGCCAAGGACTGAACCTTGAGGGACCCCAACAGTGAGAGCGAGAGGAGAAGATGTGGAGCCAGCAAGTGATACACTGAACGAGCGGCCAGAGAGATAGGAAGAGAACCAGGAAAGAACAGTGTCCTTTAGGCCAATAGAATGGAGCAAAGAGAGAAGGAGATGGTGGTCAACAGTGTCGAAGGCTGCAGAAAGGTCAAGAAGAATAAGCAGAGAGTGGCCACCGTTACGTTTTGCTGTCAATAGGTCATTGGTCACTTTGACAAGGGCAGTTTCTGTTGAGTGTAAAGGGCGGAAGCCAGACTGTAAAGGATCTAGAAGAGAGTGAGAGGAGAGGTAGCGGGTAAGGCGAGAGTAGACCAGGCGCTCCAAGAGTTTAGAGATGAAGGAGAGATTGTAGACTGGTCTGTAGTTGCTTGTGCAGGACAGATCAAGGGAAGGTTTTTTTAATAATGGAGTAATAATAGAGTGTTTGAGGGAGGAAGGGAAGATACCAGAAGAGAGAGAGAGATTGAAGATTTTAGTTAGGTGAGTGGTGACAACCGGAGAGAGTGTCTGGAGTAGGTGTGAGGGGAAGGGATCAGTAGGGCAAGTGGTAGGACGAGAAGAAGAGAGGAGCCTGGAGACTTCCTCCTCTGTGACTGGGTCAAATGTGGAAAGTGAGCTGGATGGGATGTGGCGAGGGATGGGATTCACAAAGCTTGGTGACTGGGAGCTGATCTCTTGGCGGATGTTTTCTATTTTCTCTGTGAAATACGAGGCCAGGTCATCAGCATGAAGGGCTGTGACAGGGGTCTGTGCTTTGGGACTGAGGAGGGAGTGAAAGGTGTCAAAGAGCTTTTTTGGATTGTTGGCTAGTGAGGAGATAAGGGTGGTGAAGTAGGTCTGTTTGGCGAGGTGAAGGGAAGAGTTGTAGGTTCTTAACATGAACTTGTAGTGGATGAAGTTTTCTGGTGTGCGGGATTTCCTCCATAGGCGCTCGGCACTCCTAGAGCATCGCTGGAGAAATCGAGTTTGTGATGTGAGCCAAGGTTGTTTTACTTGGTGTTTGGAGGTTCTGAGGGTGAGGGGTGCTACTTGGTCCAGGGTGCTTCTGAGTGTGTCATTGTAGTGCTTTACAGCCAGATTAGGGCATGAAAGTGAGGAGATAGGGGATAGTGATAAGTGTAGAGAGTCTGTAAGTGTTTGAGAGTAAATGGCCTGTAGGTTTCTGAATGTGTGATAGGTGGGAGTGTGCTGGGGCAGACGAGGGTTTGTGAGCTTGAAGGAGAGGATGTTGTGGTCAGAGAGGGGAAGAGGTGAGTTGTCAAAGTGAGAGATTGAGCAGAGGCGGAAAAAGACCAGGTCAAGGGTGTTACCATCTTCATGTGTCTCTGAGGATGAGAGTTGTGAGAGGCCAAGGGAGGTGGTGAGAGATAGAAGCTGGGATGCAGAAGGGGAGGAGGGGCTGTTCATGGGGATGTTAAAGTCTCCTAGGATCAGGGTTGGCAATTCAGAGGACATGAAGTGTGGCAGCCAGGCTGAAAAGTGGTCAAGGAACTGGGTGGGTGAGCCTGGGGGACGGTATAGGACAGCTACTCTGAGGGGAAGGGGATGGAAGAGCCTAATGGTGTGAACCTCAAAGGATGGGAATGAGAGTGATGGAGCTGGGGGGATGACCTGGAAAGTGCACTGTGGGGACAGTAGTAAGCCTACTCCACCACCATGTCTGTTTCCAGGTCTTGGTGAATGGGTAAAGTGTAAACCACCATGAGAGATGGCAGCAGGGGAAGTAGTATCAGAATCCTGAATCCAGGTTTCAGTTAGGCCTAGCAAGTTAAGAGAGTTATTGAGAAAGAGGTTGTGGATGTAAGTAAGCTTGTTACATACAGACCGTGGATTCCATAGAGCACAATTAAAAGAGGGAAGTGAGGGTGTACAGGGAATGTTAATAATATTATCAGGGTTTCTATGGGAGGTGGGGGAGGGGGTAAAGTTAGCATGGGGTGGACCGGGATTAGGAGAGATATCACCTGATAGAAGTAGGAGTAGAAGGAGAAGGGTCAGATGGTTTTTGGACGTGTGACATGTCTTTTTGTGTGATACCCTGGAGCATGAAGGATTGAGGTTAATCAGATAGGTGAAAAGGGCCTGGGAACTGTACATAGGAGAGGAGAGGAGAGAGGGACTAATGTGGATGAGGGGTGATGGAGGGGGGTCAGGGCGGTGAAAGTGGACAGTAAAGGCACATAGGATGATAGAGAGAGAAATAATAGTCATGGTGGAAACAGAGTGTCAAGGATTAGTTTACCTGCCTCCTGCCCTGACTAACTGCCATTGAAGTAACTGCCCAGCACTTGGCAACGTTGGCACTTAGCAAAAGATGACACGCACGCAGGCACCCCGCACGCGTGCACCCCTTAGAACAGCCCCAGATATATAGGGCAGACTAGAGGGGTAGGTGAGGGGGATTATGGGAGCTCAGCTTGTTAAGGAAAAGTAACAAATGCTGATCACACCAGGGAATGATTAAGGAATCAAAGGAAACAGAACATTTCACCCCCACCCGGACTCTAATCTACACAGATTCACACCTTCCACCATCAGATAAGATGTACAAAGAGGAAGATACAGTCATACATCAGTGAGTATTAAACATAATGTAAAAATGACATAGCATAAGTCACAGCAAGCAGAGATATATGCCAGGAGAGTGAATTCAGCAGCAGAGGGGAGCAGACATTACACTTCAGCAAGCAGAGATATATACCAGGAGAGTGAATTCAGCAGCAGAGGGGAGCAGACATTACACTTCAGCAAGCAGAGATATATACCTGTGTGATGAGAACCTAAAATAAGACACGACTGCATGACATTGGATGTAAAAGGCCACAGCAGCCCCGTTTATTAACACCAACAAGCAATAACATTTATCAATAAAATGTAGTAATATTCTATAAACATAACCACTAGCCAAAGGAAGGGGGGTAAATGAAGAGTCCATTGTACATGATTGCAACACCAGCTCCACCACGTGCCCTCAGCCGCACTACACCGGCTCGAGGACACCCAGCTGAGTGTTGCCCAACCAATGTCCTGCTGGGACCCAGCCCAGCAGGGACCCACGTTAACATGCCCCGCTGTGACCCAGCACAGCAGGGACCCACCTTAACCAAGTATACCATTGCACCACCAGGGGTAACCCGCTCCTGCACTGGGTTCACCCCCCCCCCGCTCTTTGTGCAATTGTGGCGCCCTGGACAAGCCAGGACGTCACAAATACTGCAGCAACACACCCCACACCCCGGCTAGGCACATCAAGGTCAGACAAAAATTCTTGTTGCCTCCCTCCAGGGGCTGATGTCCACACCAGGGGGTGGAGCCAGGCGGTTGGCCCCACCCGCCGAGGAGTTCACAGTCCTGGAGGCAGGAAAAGGAAGTGAGTTCAGTTCAGTTCAGTTTGAGAGTGAGAAAGGAGTGAAGTAGTAGTGGAGCAGACTGACCGTGTCCGGGTACGTGGCCCGGGCACATACAGCAAGGTTGGCAGACGGTGGTGACCGTCTGCAGGAGGGGCTGATTGACGTGAACCGTAAGAACCGGGGACGGGCGGTGGCCCGCCGGTACCGGATCGGGGAACGAAGAGAAGCCAGCACCATTCGGCAGGGCCTACAGACCCTGACTAGGCTTGGAGTCGCCGTAAAACCGGTCAAATCCGTCAGCGAAGTGAACCTCCGGGGTTTCCCAGCAGTTAAGACCCGATTGAAGGCAACCGCTCAAACCGTGAAGGGAAATACAGTCACCGCCAAGGCTACAGTTCCCAGGGCCACAGCCTGCGGGCAACAGGGGCTCCCTCAGCACCCATCCAAGCTGGGGAGCGGGTTACCGGTGGGAAGCCATAAGAACAGGAAACATTCTACAGGTGCAGGGAAAGGCAGTCACCGCCAACCTACCGGGAGGAAAAACACCGCAGCCGTCTGTGGGACCCGTCCATCCAGCCGTTTGTTTTACCGGAGACTTTGCATTCATCATTGGCTGAGTGAGTACCACTGAGCCGTGCGGCACCGCGCTGCCCCCGCGACCCTGCACCTCCCCAGGTCCCGTAACCCACCTGTCATCTCTCCCTCACCGGGCCCTGGGACAACCAAACCCCCCTACCCACGGAGGGGAAAAACAACATCCAAGCTGCTCCCCGTCATCGCTCCCGGGATTCCCGTCCAGAGCAGCAGTGGTGTCACAACCTCACCACAACCGTGGGTGGCGTCACGGACAATAAATCCCCAAAACCATTCCCCTTTTCACTCACGGGTGAGGAGCGCCGCTCGAGTCCCGGGATCCGGCCCACCGCTCGAGCCACCGAGCAGCAAGCGAAGCAGTAGCAGTGCCGGACCCGAGCGTGGTGAGCGCAGTGTTCCCTCCCCGCCCAATCCACCGACATCAAATACCCCCCTCCTTTCCGCTGACTGCTGCGACAAGGTCAATCCTCTTCTCTTCTCCAGGTCGATCTCCAGAGGATCCTAAAATTAGAGCGGGAGGGCGGGACGATTCCGGACGTCTGCCAGGTAAGGAATGCCTGCCCCCTTCCCACAGTTCTGCCCTATATATCCCTCCCACCACTGACCACTCCCTGCCTACTCACATGGCACCATAGCCCCCATAGCTCCATCCCACATCTTCCCCCACAAAAGCACTACACTTTAACCCTTCACTAACCCTCAGGGATATAGCTACTGGGTATTGATTCACTAGAATGAAAGCTGTATTAGCAAAGTGAATGAATTAATTACGCCTAAAAATTAACTTTTAATATTATCAAAATAAGTAAAAAGGTCAGAAAGGACCTGGTTTAAAAGGACAAACAATAGAGAAAAATAGCCAGAACCATTAATCCTGATCCAAACGGACCAACTGGCTAACACATAAAACACCCTATGGTTTGAGGATGTGAGTATTGTGTCAATAAACGATGCTGCACGTAAGTCGCATTAATAGCAGCAGTAGCAATAACGAGAGGAAAAAGGAACGGTCTTACCCCATCTGCCGTATACCCATTTCCTGGTTACTGTAAACACCTGATGCTGGATGGTTTTGATTTACCAAAAAGCAGGATACCCGGTCTTCAGACCTATGACCTAGGATCCCCACAGGTAACAAACGCATATCCAGCGGTGTGAAAGCTTCTCCCAACGCGTTTCTTTAGATTATATCATCAGGGGAGATGTCCGGTCATACATATGACCCACACAATATAGCACAGAAATACTGCAGAACAAACATGACAAACAAAACTCCGTCACAAAAGAGTCCTCGCCATCAAGGCACACCGGCACATCACAAGCGCGCAGCGGGTAACTTACTTCCATCAGGATCAAAAGATTCCTGGGCAGAGCGCGCCCCACAAGCCGCGCCGCCGAGTTTTAAAGTGCCGGTTGCTTGGAGTGGCGTCTGACGTCACATCCGCAGAAAGGATGGTGAGCTCACTTCCGGGTCACGTGATCGGGACCACCCCGTGCGCGTCACCAAGAAAGCGTAACTATGGCAGCCGTTATACACATGAAAGGCTACAGGAAAATGGCCACTAGTGAAATCGCTATCATAGCGATATAACGAACCATTAGTGTTAAAGTAATCCCATTCGCACAAGGAATGGGTGACCAAAAGAAACCAGACAAAAAGTCATAGTTGACCCAGGTAAGGTATGCAGGCTCTATATATAGCAACAGGACATAAAAATACACATACAAAAGGGGGGCCGAATAAAGAAAAAGAGATCCAATCCCAAAGAGAACAACATATTAGATGAAAAAATATTAATAATAACCAAAAATAAAAAATAACCAAAAATAAAAGAGGCAAGCAGGAGAAGAGATCGGATCCGAGAAGCACAATAGGTAGGGACAATGCAAAATAATCTATATTGGAAAAAAGGGGGAAAAGGAGAAACCTCCACCAACCATTACGACTATTACTCAATCTAACCAAAGCTAGTCCTACCTATTTGTGGAGGTCGGCACCCTAAGATAGTACGGTGGATGGTGCCCCCACTCGGACGACGACTGTCCCTCCTGGCACTAATCTAAACTAATCCACCACAAAGGGTGCGAAGGAAAGAGTGTCATTAAGGCCCAGTGGTTTGCACGTCTTCAGCCAAAAGATCCATTTGGTTTCCTGTCTGAGGATTTTCTTATCCCAATCGCCTCCTCTAGAGGGAGGGGCCACAACATCAATGCCCTGAAAGCTGATAGATCCGGGGTCCCCTGCGTGGTACTCCGTAACATGGCGAGCCACAGGAGTATCATTACCCAAACGGATGTCCCGGATGTGCTCCCCAATCCTCCTTCTGAATTCCCTTTTGGTCTTACCTATGTACTCCTTATGGCAAACGCACGTGGCCTTATAAATAACGCCCTTTGTTCTACAATTGATGAAACTTCGTATCTCGTAACGTTTACCCATGACATAGGAGAAAAAGAATTTCCCTGGATTAAGCGACCCGCATGCAATGCATCCACTACATTTATAGCATCCCTTAACAGGGTTGACCAGCCATGTTTTTGTATGGCTGGAAAAATGACTGTGGACAAGTCTATCTTTAATAGAGCGGGCCTTCCTATACGTCACCGAGGGAGTGCTGGAAAGACATTTTCCAATGTCCTCATCCATTCTAAGAATGGACCAGTGCTTCTCGAGGATCCGTCTCACCTCCCCTGATCCGTTATTGAAAGTAGTGATGAAACGAATAACATCCTCATTTAGTGTTGGTCTCCCTGGTCCGTGTAGGAGATCATTTCTCGTCTTCTTTTGGGTCTCTAGAAAAGCCTTGTTTATGACATGATCTGGATAGCCCCTATGATGAAATCTGAGGCTCAAGTCACGGGCCTGTTCACGAAAACCTTGCTCTTCCGAGCAATTTCGTTTAAGCCTGAAAAATTGCCCCTTTGGGATGCCCTTCTTCAAACTATTCGGATGACTACTCTCCCAACGTAGGAGTGAGTTCGTTGCAGTTGGTTTTCTATATGTGCTGGTATGAATATTACCCATAGAATCCCTCTCCACAAGGACATCCAAAAAGGGCAGCCTCCACTTGTCAAATTCACAAGTAAAGTAGAGGCCAAAAGGGTTATCATTAAGTGCAGCGACAGTTTTTACAATTTCGTCTTCGGTACCCTTCCACAGAACAAACACGTCATCTATAAAACGACACCATAGGACCACCTTGTCCTGGGAAACGGGGGAACAATCGCCAAAAACACAAGTCTCCTCCCACCAGCCGAGGAGGAGGTTAGCATACGATGGGGCCACTGGACTCCCCATCGCAGTCCCCCTCAACTGGTGGTAGACCTGTCCATCAAAAAGAAAGATATTTTTCCTTAAACAGAAATCGACGAGACTTAAAAGAAAGGAATTATGATCCTCAAATTGTTGCCCCCTACTCCTCAAAAAATAGGCCACCGCTTGTAGACCCAATTCGTGTCTGATCGAGGAGTAGAGGGATTCAACGTCGATGCTGACGAAAATGACATCCTCCTCCACAGTGACTCCCTCCAACTTTTTGAGTAGGTCTGTAGTGTCCTTAAGATAGGAACCCAAAGATGTAACAAAGGGTCTCAACATACGATCAGCATAGACACCCACATTTTGCGAGACACTCCCAATACCAGACACTATTGGTCTGCCTCGCAATGGAGAAAGGCCCTTATGTACCTTGGGCAGACAGTAGAAGGTAGGAGTCACTGGGAAAAGAGGATAGAGGAAATCAAATTCCGACTTATTAATTAAATCCTTGTCACGTGCATCACTCAGTAGCCCTTTTAGAAACAGCAGGTAGTCAGATGTGGGATTCCTATCAAGTTTTTCATAACTCGATTTATCTCCCAGGATATCCATACACATTTTCTTGTAATCGGAGACATTCATGAGGACGATGTTGCCACCCTTATCTGATTCCTTCACCACAATGCTGGTGTCCCTCTCCAACTTTCTAAGGCATTCCATCTCACTCTTAGTCAGATTAAATTTTTGATGGTGCTTATCAGTGATCATGTCCAAATCTCGCGTAACCAAGTTACAAAAAATATCAATAGGAGACACTTCATTATTAGTAGGAGGCATTTTACTGCTCTTTGTTTTAAGATCAGTGAAAGGACCCCTACCCTCAGTATTAGGGTCAATGTCACTCAGATTATAAAGAAATCTAACATCCTCCAACAGATCGTCCGCAATGCCCAATTCTCTACAGATTTTCTTATTTTCAGTGGCAAAATGCTTCTTCCATTTAAGTTTACGTGCAAAAAGGTTAAGATCCTTTACTATATCAAAGTGATTGAAGTCAGAGGTAGGAACGAAGGAGAGCCCTTTGCTAAGCACAGTCATTTCCAGTTCAGAGAGGGATCTGTTCGAGAGGTTAATTATTTGGGTTGAGCAATCTGTGGGTTGTAACCCACCGGGTTTTGTTTGCTCCTCAGGAAATGGTTGGACTCTAAAAAAGGTCCCTTGTTATAACCACCCCTGTCCGAATTTCTCCCCCTACCTCTTTGTTTAGTCCTCCGCTGGTTACCCCTCCCCTCCGTGTCAGAAAACTCCGTATCGGTGGAGGTACCTTCCGTATCACTTGGTCTATTATATCTAATGACGGGGAAGTTATATGCCTTATTATCTCTGAACTCCTGTACGTCACGGATGTAAAACTTGTGCTTTTTCTCCTTCAAGTGGTACTGATGTTTCTCAATAATACCTTGCAAAGTGGTCTCCTTCGTCCCAAAATCTACCTCACCAGAAAATTTCTTGGTGATCTCAATCTGCTCCCTGAGCAGGCAATCAAACTTGGCCAGATTCTTCTTTTCCTCTTCCAATAGGAGGGTCATTAGTTTCAGGGAGCAGTTTGTGATCTCCTTACGCCATGCAGAGATTAACTCCGGATTTTTATATCTGAAATTGGGAGTGAGGGAAATACGTAAATTACGGGGTACAATCTGATCTTTTAAGTAGCACTCAAGTGACTGTATCTCCCACCAGGAAGTAATCCTATTCTTGTATGTCTTGGTCAGATCCCTAAAGGCACCATTAAGTGAGGGTGTATACTTTTTTTGTATGAACTCTCTCTCAGAGAAGACCTCCTTCGCTTCCGTGGCCCATGTGCTGGTATCAAAACCTGTTGCTAGGAAGCCAGCCATACCCTTTATAAATATGGAATATAGCTACTGGGTATTGATTCACTAGAATGAAAGCTGTATTAGCAAAGTGAATGAATTAATTACGCCTAAAAATTAACTTTTAATATTATCAAAATAAGTAAAAAGGTCAGAAAGGACCTGGTTTAAAAGGACAAACAATAGAGAAAAATAGCCAGAACCATTAATCCTGATCCAAACGGACCAACTGGCTAACACATAAAACACCCTATGGTTTGAGGATGTGAGTATTGTGTCAATAAACGATGCTGCACGTAAGTCGCATTAATAGCAGCAGTAGCAATAACGAGAGGAAAAAGGAACGGTCTTACCCCATCTGCCGTATACCCATTTCCTGGTTACTGTAAACACCTGATGCTGGATGGTTTTGATTTACCAAAAAGCAGGATACCCGGTCTTCAGACCTATGACCTAGGATCCCCACAGGTAACAAACGCATATCCAGCGGTGTGAAAGCTTCTCCCAACGCGTTTCTTTAGATTATATCATCAGGGGAGATGTCCGGTCATACATATGACCCACACAATATAGCACAGAAATACTGCAGAACAAACATGACAAACAAAACTCCGTCACAAAAGAGTCCTCGCCATCAAGGCACACCGGCACATCACAAGCGCGCAGCGGGTAACTTACTTCCATCAGGATCAAAAGATTCCTGGGCAGAGCGCGCCCCACAAGCCGCGCCGCCGAGTTTTAAAGTGCCGGTTGCTTGGAGTGGCGTCTGACGTCACATCCGCAGAAAGGATGGTGAGCTCACTTCCGGGTCACGTGATCGGGACCACCCCGTGCGCGTCACCAAGAAAGCGTAACTATGGCAGCCGTTATACACATGAAAGGCTACAGGAAAATGGCCACTAGTGAAATCGCTATCATAGCGATATAACGAACCATTAGTGTTAAAGTAATCCCATTCGCACAAGGAATGGGTGACCAAAAGAAACCAGACAAAAAGTCATAGTTGACCCAGGTAAGGTATGCAGGCTCTATATATAGCAACAGGACAAAGGTAAATCAAAACCATCCAGCATCAGGTGTTTACAGTAACCAGGAAATGGGTATACGGCAGATGGGGTAAGACCGTTCCTTTTTCCTCTCGTTATTGCTACTGCTGCTATTAATGCGACTTACGTGCAGCATCGTTTATTGACACAATACTCACATCCTCAAACCATAGGGTGTTTTATGTGTTAGCCAGTTGGTCCGTTTGGATCAGGATTAATGGTTCTGGCTATTTTTCTCTATTGTTTGTCCTTTTAAACCAGGTCCTTTCTGACCTTTTTACTTATTTTGATAATATTAAAAGTTAATTTTTAGGCGTAATTAATTCATTCACTTTGCTAATACAGCTTCACTAACCCTCAGGCCTAGCATCCCTCCTCAGTCATGTGCGCCCTCCCTGTAGCCCCTTTGGGGCAGGCGTCCGGGCTTGTCTTGACTTAGGAAAGTCTGACTGACGGCTTCACTGTAATGACCCATCCCAAAAAACCCACACTTACCTCTCCTTAACCTAAAATAAGACACGACTGCGTGACATTGGATGTAAAAGGCCACAGCAGCCCCGTTTATTAACACCAACAAGCAATAACATTTATCAATAAAACGTAGTAATATTCCATAAACATAACCACTAGCCAAAGGAGGGGGGGTAAATGAAGAGTCCATTGTACATGATTGCAACACCAGCTCCACCACGTGCCCTCAGCCGCACTACACTGGCTCGAGGACACCCAGCCGAGTGTTGCCCAACCAATGTCCTGCTGAGACCCAGCCCAGCAGGGACCCACGTTGACATGCGCCGCTGTGACCCAGCACAGCAGGGTTCCACGTTAACATGTCCCGCTGTGACCAAGCACAGCAGGGACCCACCTTAACCAAGTATACCATTGCATCACCAGGGGTAACCCGCTCCTGCACTGGGTTCACCCCCCCGCTCTTTGTGCAATCCACCGACTTCAAATACCCCCCTTCTTTCTGCCACAGCGAGCACGTATGACACCTTGTACGTGCGAGTCCCACCACCAAAACCCAACCCGAGCCAACTCCGCGGCTCGAGTAACCAATGCTTCTGTACCAATACCAATTGAGCGAAACTGACCCCCATTAGACCTCACAATGCCAACCTGCACCAAACCACCAGTACAACAAGGTCAGCCTCACCCAAGACCTGCAACTAGCCGACCACATCATCCGATCCTATGCACCGCCTGCGCGACCAGTCCACAACGAGCCACCTGAGCTTCCTCCCCACCCCCATGGAATAGGGGATAAACTCTGCCTCGCTGAGAAAATTGCACATTACCTGATAATTAAGCAAAGCCAACCATTATTGCTGTAAACGAAAGAACCTACACTGATTCCCCAACCTCTGGCAGATTCCTGAAAACGTGCCCGGTAAAACCCACTATGTAGTCATTCCAAAACAGAAGCCCCTATGAACAACAACACGAGCACGGCACCCAAGAAATGGACCAAGGCATCCAAGCCTGATGTCACGGATCAAGCCCCTTGACGCCCCAGCAACCAAGTCTCCTACACCCAAAAGAAAAGCAACTCCACACGACCCTAAGTCCAAGAAAAGCTCAGACACACACCACATTTCTCAGAAACTCAAGACACCATAAACCCAGGCTATCCGTCAAAACGTTGCAACCACCAGGTGCCCCGTGCCTGTCCGCCACTCAGCCTTAAAGTACCACAAAACACCCCCAAATGGGGCACAGCCCTAGACGATTACCTGGTCCTTAAAATCATTAAACATCAATGCACCACACTAGCTTCCCCTGCCATGGCATGCCACCAGCCAGACATTAAGGAAGGTAATGTTATAGTTGCAACCTGCTCGCACATTACTTCAAATACACCTCCCCTGCAGCTGTGCCGCACAACGATCGTGTCCCCATAATACCAGCCAGTCCTGACAAATACGCATAACCGAATGAGCCCATAGCCATGTAGTGCCGGAGGGGCTACACCACCGCGGGAGACCAATCACCCTGCCATCGAAACAACATGTCTTGCCTCATGCTCTATACAGAATTCCCGACAAATGGAGCAACACCTGCCATCAGCACTGGCCAGCTGGATAATCAAACAATTCGCCAACCAGAGACCCCTGATATCAGCAAATCACACACTGGGTCACCCAACTCAAATGTTACACATTCCTTGCGCCAACACATTATCCTAGCCCCCACCGTCCAGGGGTACCAGAAAAGTAACCACTCTAAGGCGAGTCATGTACCCGTAAGGCAATGCAGGGCCCACTGTACCCAGAAGAAACCCCAAAGCCCATCGTAAGCGGGAACTACCTTCTCGTAATATAAAATAAACTCCTACGTAGCTTCTATTGTAACGGGGGCAGGGGGCGCCTCAGGGGGTGTAGTCGTGGCCCCTTTGGGCGACAGGCTGACCCCCGGCCCGGCCGTCACTATTAAAACAGGGGTGTTGTTTGTGGGGCAGAGTGTGGGGGGCAGGGACGCGTTCGTGCCGGTACCTGAGTTCTCCGTTACGCCGTTTTCCCTCGGCTCGCCAGCCCCTTCATCAGTTACAGAAAAGAGCCACTGACAGGCAGCTGGTAAACTAAGAAACATTTTATTGAACGAGGCTTCCATTTTCTGTTACACTTCTCAGCAGCAAGTTACTTCAGTATTTCACTTTAACGTTACAGATTACGTCCCTTCCTGACGGTTTCCCCTTTTTGCTGACGGTCACTCTCCTTCACCTGCAGGGGACACTTGTTAACCCCCTAGTAGCTGTACTCTGAACCCTGAATTACTGCAGGGCAGATCTAGCACACACTACCAGTTCCGGATGAGTTCCCACTCCTCTTTACACCTTTCAGCATCAAGTCACATCGGTTTACAGGTTACACTTCTTGCTGACGGTTTCCTCTTTCTCCGGTAACTTTCCCTCGCCTGCAGGGGACATGCGTTAACCCCCTAGTAGCTGCACACTGAACCCGGATCTATAGGGCAGATCTAGCACAGACTACCGGCTCCGGATAAGTTCTCACCTCTCCACTTCTTTGTCAGGGCACTAACCTTCGCCTGCAGGGGCCACTTGTTATCCCCCTGATAGCTGCACTCCACTCTAGTACACACCACCGGCTCCGGATTAGCTCCAACTTCTCTGCTCCACTGCCACAGCACCCACTCCTGCACTCTGCCCCGCCACTTCTCCTCAGCTCTCTCTCATGTTACATCTCCAGCACCCTGCTCTGCCTTCAGAGACCTCCCTTCCCCACCTAGGCTGCCCTGCCCTCCTTCCTTCCCTGCCACTGTTACCAGGGGAACCACTGCTCTACACTGGCACCTAGTGGGGAAACTGTTTAATCACTACAACAACAGGTAACATTTTACCATTAACATTTAACATTTGCCACCATACTATGTGGCGTCTTCAGGGGGGGAAAACGTTCCTTCACTACCAGGGGTCCGACTACCCCTTACATTCCTCCCCTCTTTAACCTCAGCCTCCTGGCGAGGTTTGTACCTGTAGACCAACACATGCCGGGCACACACACACGTTTCTTAACTAGTATATTCTTTTTATCAGAAAAACTTTTAAAAACAACACTTAAAATACACAGAATGGCACACAATTTCGGTGTCCCTCCAGGGGAGCTCCCGGTCTTAGTTGAACATCTGCCCGGAGGCCCTCCTCAGGCGCTCCCGGTCTTAGCTGGTATTCTGCCCGGAGGCTATTCCCAAGCGCTCCCGGTCTTCAGGTGAGCAGAAAACAACAGAAACAAAAGAGTTCTTACTTTAACGGTCGAGGGAGGAGTCCATGCATAGTCCTGCATTCTTCTACTCCCGGGTTCAGTACTTTTAACGTTACTTGAACTGTAAACATTCGCCGGCTCCTAACAGCACCGGCTCTCAACAACAAACCGCATTCTCTTCCGGATGACCACCTCTTCACGCTGGGTGATATGCATGCAGCCATTCGGCCCGCTAGGCCCTCACATGGTTGGAGAGGGACTGCCCAGGTAAGCGGGGTAGCCTACAGTACGGCTCATAACATGGCTGTGGCTCCAGTGCTTCTTTCCTCATTTTGGCCCATCCTCCGCCCCCGGCTTCACTCACCAGGTCCGCACAGTGTTGGCGACGCCTTCTGCTTCTTGCAGCGCCGCCCACATCTCCGGACCTCTGCAGCTCACAATGGGCGTCATGGGTCTTCTTGGGGCTGGTACCTCCCCTCTTTGGGCAGTGCACTCTGGGCTTCTTCCTCTGCCCAGGCCAGCCCAGCACATTTCGTTTGACGCCAAATTTTCGCGCCTCCGCTGAGTCCATGAGGACGGCTGCCATCTTGCCGCCATCTTGTGGCCTGTTCAGCACGTCAGGCACCACTTGATCTTCCTCACAGTTTTCAGTCGGGGTCTCTTGCAGGGCATCCTGCCGACTACGCCAGTTTGTAACGGGGGCAGGGGGCGCCTCAGGGGGTGTAGTCGTGGCCCCTTTGGGCGACAGGCTGACCCCCGGCCCGGCCGTCACTATTAAAACAGGGGTGTTGTTTGTGGGGCAGAGTGTGGGGGGCAGGGACGCGTTCGTGCCGGTACCTGAGTTCTCCGTTACGCCGTTTTCCCTCGGCTCGCCAGCCCCTTCATCAGTTACTGAAAAGAGCCACTGACAGGCAGCTGGTAAACTAAGAAACATTTTATTGAACGAGGCTTCCATTTTCTGTTACACTTCTCAGCAGCAAGTTACTTCAGTATTTCACTTTAACGTTACAGATTACGTCCCTTCCTGACGGTTTCCCCTTTTTGCTGACGGTCACTCTCCTTCACCTGCAGGGGACACTTGTTAACCCCCTAGTAGCTGTACTCTGAACCCTGAATTACTGCAGGGCAGATCTAGCACACACTACCAGTTCCGGATGAGTTCCCACTCCTCTTTACACCTTTCAGCATCAAGTCACATCGGTTTACAGGTTACACTTCTTGCTGACGGTTTCCTCTTTCTCCGGTAACTTTCCCTCGCCTGCAGGGGACAGGCGTTAACCCCCTAGTAGCTGCACACTGAACCCGGATCTATAGGGCAGATCTAGCACAGACTACCGGCTCCGGATAAGTTCTCACCTCTCCACTTCTTTGTCAGGGCACTAACCTTCGCCTGCAGGGGCCACTTGTTATCCCCCTGATAGCTGCACTCCACTCTAGTACACACCACCGGCTCCGGATTAGCTCCAACTTCTCTGCTCCACTGCCACAGCACCCACTCCTGCACTCTGCCCCAGCACTTCTCCTCAGCTCTCTCTCATGTTACATCTCCAGCACCCTGCTCTGCCTTCAGAGACCTCCCTTCCCCACCTAGGCTGCCCTGCCCCTCCTTCCTTCCCTGCCACTCTTACCAGGGGAACCACTGCTCTACACTGGCACCTAGTGGGGAAACTGTTTAATCACTACAACAACAGGTAACATTTTACCATTAACATTTAACATTTGCCACCATACTATGTGGCGTCTTCAGGGGGGGAAAACGTTCCTTCACTACCAGGGGTCCGACTACCCCTTACACTATCAAAGGCTATAACGAATACCACCCGATACAGTCTGCAAAAAGCTCAGTCGGCAACCCTAAAGAACCACAGTAAGAACCCACCAGTCCGCGTGTATAAAATTTGTTACAACTGCCCCTGTGCAGCCACGACCAACAGACTCCCGTAACCACCCCATATACCTGCAGATCATGCAAAAACTCCAAGCGGCACGTAGACCCACATATTCAATAAACCAAACTCAACCCCCAAAAGCAGCACGATATACACGGGAACCTAATAATGACCCGCGCCCTGACACGATATACACGGGAACCTAATAATGACCCGCGACCTGACTTCCCACATAGGGCCCCGCCCAGACGAATCAAACACGTCGACTTATCAAAACACATGCTAACCGCAAATATACCCTGGGCATGAAGAAATACCTTAGTAAGTCCCAGGTTGGACCATGAACAGAAAATAAGCACTCAACCATCGCTAATACCGGATAATCCCCGACTACCGGACAGAACCCAAACCACGGACCTCAACAACCAGACATTGAGCAACCATAAAACACTTAGCGCCACACAATATATATGTACCGCAAGAAATTGTAAACAAACACTGAGACCCAAGTGCAGTAAAAAGGCAACAAACTCCTTCTCCGACCAGAGATTATCATGCCACACCTTTTTTTTTTTTTTTTTAAACACATTAATCCGCCAACTACTTTCTATTAATAAACAGCTAACCTGGAAACCAAATCCGGCAAATGGTCAACTCCAAGGCCCCCGGGGAGATGTCATCTACCGCTGCAAGAAAGGACGGGTTCCCAAAAGATGTGCCGTTCCAATCATCTCGACCTCTCCTGAACGTCTGACCGCAACAAACCATACCGCCCACTAGTGAACATGAAAACCCTTCGTACACACACAGCCCTTATTGGAGAACTGGACCTGGACCGAAGCACACCCTAGTGAAAACTCAACCAACTGCCCCCTCACCTCTGACCAGCAATAGCACACACCCAACGTTAACGCCAAAGATTAAGCCGATAAGTGCACTCCCCCAAAATGGCTCACCATGTCACCGAACTACCATTGAACCCTTTTCAAATACTAGGACGCAGCGATAATCCTCCAGACAAAAGATCCCCATGACTATTACAATAAACCATGAAACCACTGTCATGAAAATATAATAAGCAGATATGTTTTCATGGTCTCTGGGATCAAGAGTGATCCCGGATCCCCCCTCCCCTCTCTTCCTCCAGAGCCCTGCCAAATTAACAGCCAGGACAAGATTCCCTTGTAAAGCTGGTGTCACACACAGCGACAACGACAACGACGTCGCTGCTACGTCACCATTTTCTGTGACGTAGCAGTGACGTCCCGTCGCTGTCGCTGTGTGTGACATCCAGCAACGACCTGGCCCCTGCTGTGAGGTCGCCGGTCGTTGCTGAATGTCCAGCTTCATTTTTTGGTCGTCACTCTCCCGCTGTGACACACACATCGCTGTGTGTGACAGCGAGAGAGCGACGAAATGAAGCGAGCAGGAGCCGGCACTGGCAGCTGCGGTAAGCTGTAACCAGCGTAAACATCGGGTAACCAAGGGAAGACCTTTCCCTGGTTACCCGATGTTTACGCTGGTTACCAGCCTCCGCTCTTGCTGCCAGTGCCGGCTCCTGCACTGTGACATGTGGCTGCAGTATGCATCGGGTAATTAACCCGATGTATACTGTAGCAAGGAGAGCAAGGAGCCAGCGCTAAGCAGTGCGCGCGGCTCCCTGCTCTCTGAACTGTGACATGTAGCTGCAGCACACATCGGGTTAATTAACCCGATGTGTGCTGCAGGAGAGCAAGGAGCCAGCGCTAAGCGCGGCTCCCTGCTCTCTGCACATGTAGCACAGCGACGTTATGATCGCTGCTTCTGCTGTGTTTGACAGCTAAGCAGCGATCATAACAGCGACTTACAAGGTCGCTGTTACGTCACCGAAAATGGTGACGTAACAGCGACGTCGTTGTCGCTGTCGTTTAGTGTGAACCCAGCTTAAGGAGATGGAACAGATACATTTGCATTAGCTTATCACACCTTCCCCAATTCTTCAAAGACCCCCTGCGTAGCCAGAGACACTCCGTCTGGAATCTGTATACACAGGGGCAGAGTACAAGTTCCCTACAACAATATAGCTTCACTGATCAAAGGGCTGGGGCAGCTGTAATGTAAATATGTAATCTCACATATTTCAGCTTAATCGTAGGACATACCGAAAAGCCACAAATTAATGTCTGGCACCAGTACATACCAAACACCCCATGTGTGGTATCCACCTTCTGCTAAAATCATAATATAAAAAAAAAAAAAATGAAGGTACTATCAAACCCCATCCATCACCGCTTTGCCAATATCCGTATCACCACCTGAATTACTCGCAAACCGCCGTGAAATCACCACCAGTCATACAAAATCACCCATAGAATGCAAGCACAATTACACCAACCAAAATAAAATTATGTCTTCACCTGCAGATATACACACTATCATGAAAACGCACTAACATGAAAAACCCCCTAACACTCATGAAGTGCACAGAAAGGCCTCCTGGACCACAAAGCAACCACAAAGCAACCACTGCCACAAATTGAACGCTGGCCACAGAGTCCCCAACCTCCTGATCAGCCATGCACCGTTCCAAAACCCACTGACAAACACACTACCACCCTAGTGCACCCGAAACCATACGTATCAACACCCTTACCACCCCCCATAATCCAAGCATTAATACAAGGTTTAAGTGAGCCTTAATCTTACTAGGCTGACTCCATGGACTCCCAGGGAACAGCCGTCACGTGTCCTCCGCGTCGAGCACCGCCATCTTCTCCACAGGTAGACGCAGGATGCAGCCCTCCTGGGCCGCACTGACTGTCCATCCGGGGACGCTTGACAAAAGGTCACCGGCTTGGAGCCACAACTGGGGTGGTGCACTCCAGCTGCTCAGCCGCCTGGTGAGCGCGGCAGGTCAGGTGACCACGCCGGGCCAGGTGACCGCGACGTGATGTCATCTGCGATGCCGTCCTCTGCGATGTCGTCCTCCTCACTGGACCCTGGTCCAGGGAGCCCACTGTCCTGCAGGCTCGACCTGTAACCTGATCCGCCATAAAATTCAAGGGAATGTGGTGCGATCCCCGGCGCACCATGCGCTGACCATCCTTGTGTACTTCTTTGGGCATGCCTGAAGGCGTCCCCGTGCAATCCTTCTGCCCCCGAAGCCGCCGCCGGCCTGACCCCGCTGCTCCAGGCCACCTCCTGAAGGCTGTTGCTGTCGCCGCTGCCACCAGAGCCCTATGCTCCTGCACAGGCCCCGCCCGCCGATCCTCTGAAGGCCGCCGCACTTCTGCCCATCCGCCAGCGGCTGTTGCTGCTGCGGGGTGACGAGCTGACACTTCCAGGTCAGCTGACTCCGGTGCTGAGGCACGTGACCTCGTCGCCAGACCACGTGACCGCGCCCGGTCACATGGCCATGACACGCATGTCACCACTTCCCTGCGATACCAACTATTCTGGCTCCGCTGCCGGCGCCGCCGCCGGGGGTCTTCTGCTGGGGCTCCTCCTCCGCTGATGGCTCTGTGGTGTAATCTCCGGGCTGAGATGCACAGGAGGCCGAGATCTTCGCTGCCGCTTCGGAGGCAGATGGGCCCCATCTTCCGCTCCGCTGCCATCACCGGAGCATCGCTGCAGCAGCTCTTCCATCCACTGCTGGCCATGCTGCTTCACCATCTTCTTCATCTTTTCTACGAGGGCCTCCATCTGGTGATGTGAGGGGCTGGGGAACCTCCACCATGACGTCCTTGTACAGATCTTTGTGTCCTTCTAAATACTCCCAGTCCACCATGGAGAAACGATTCAGGACACCGTCCAAGGTAAGATTCCGGACGTCTGCCAGGTAAGGAATGACTGCCCCCTTCCCACAGTTCTGCCCTATATATCCCTCCCACCACTGACCACTCCCTGCCCACTCACATGGCACCATAGCCCCCATAGCTCCACCCCACACCTTCCCCCACAAAAGCACTACACTTTAACCCTTCACTAACCCTCAGGCCTAGCATCCCTCCTCAGTCATGTGCGCCTTCCCTGTAGCCCCTTTGGGGCAGGCGTCCGGGCTTGTCTTTGTTACTCGCCGGTGGTCAATTGCTCCTGTGTGTCCAGGAAATTCTGCAACCAGCTCTGCTCACTTCCAGAACTTCCCTCAGATAAGTGGTCTTGTACCTCTGTTATTTATTTACCACCTTTTGTTGTTGTTCTGCTTTGATTCTATGCATGATTTCTAATTTGTCTGTGTGGAGTTGTGGTGCAAAGGATCATTCCCTGCTGGGAGTGTCTGTATACTTTGCTCCATGATTCTGCAGGATTTGTGTTTTGTCATGCTTGGTATTTTTCAGTCCCTTATCTGTATTAGTGTTTTTTTGGATCCCAGTAACATCTGAGTGCTGGTACAGTGGGGGAGAGGTTTAGTAATCTCAGGTTTTTTCCATATCAGTAGTGCTGGTATTTTATAGGGTGTTTACGGCTGCAGACAGTTGCTCTTTCCTATCCTTTTCTATAAAGATAGTTTGGGCCTCACCTTTGCTGAAATCTGTCCTTTCTGGCTTTGTATTGTGTTTTTCTATATCACCGTAGCCTTTACATGTGGGGGGCTTATCTTTCTATCTTTGGGGACTACTCCGAGGCAGATTAGCTTTCTTATATTTCTATCTATTATTATTATTATTATTATTATTATTTATTATTATAGCGCCATTTATTCCATGGCGCTTTACAAGTGAAAGGGTATACGTACAACAATCATTAACAGTACATAACAGACTGGTACAGGAGGAGAGAGGACCCTGCCCGCGAGGGCTCACAGTCTACAGGGAATGGGTGATGGTACGATAGGTGAGGACAGAGCTGGTTGCGCAGTGGTCTACTGGACTGAGGGCTATTGCAGGTTGTAGGCTTGTTGGAAGAGATGGGTCTTGAGGTTCCTCTTGAAGCTTTCCACGGTAGGGGAGAGTCTGATGTGCTGAGGTAGAGCGTTCCAGAGTAGGGGGGATGCACGGGAGAAATCTTGTACGCGATTGTGGGAAGAGGAGATAAGGGAGGGGCAGGGAAGGAGATCTTGTGAGGATCTGAGGTTGCGTGCAGGTAGGTACCGGGAGACTAGGTCACAGATGTAAGGAGGAGACAGGTTGTGCATGGCTTTGTATGTCATGGTTAGTGTTTTGAACTGGAGTCGTTGGGTGATGGGAAGCCAGTGAAGGGATTGGCAGAGTGGCGAGGCTGGGGAGTAGCGAGGGGAGAGGTGGATTAGGCGGGCCGCAGAGTTTAGGATAGATTGGAGGGGTGCAAGAGTGTTGGAAGGGAGGCCAGAGAGCAGGAGGTTGCAGTAGTCGAGGCGGGAGATGATGAGGGCATGCACTAATGTTTTTGCTGATTCTTGGTTAAGGAAAGCACGGATCCGGGAGATGTTTTTGAGTTGTAATCGGCATGAGGTGAAGAGGGCTTGGATGTGTGGCTTGAAGGATAGAGCAGAGTCGAGGGTCACTCCAAGGCAACGAGCTTGTGAGACTGGGGAGAGTAAGCAACCATCGAGTTTGATGGAAAGGCTTGTTGGAGGAGATGAGTGAGGAGGAGGAAAGACAATGAATTCTGTTTTGTCCATGTTAAGTTTTAGGAATCGCGCAGAGAAGAAGGATGAAATAGCAGACAGACATTGTGGGATTCTGGTTAGTAGAGAGGTGATGTCAGGTCCAGAGAGGTAGATCTGTGTGTCATCGGCATAGAGATGATACTGGAAGCCATAGGACTCTATGAGCTGTCCCAGGCCGAAGGTGTAGATGGAGAAAAGCAGGGGTCCAAGAACTGAGCCTTGGGGAACACCGACAGATAGGGGGCGAGATGAGGAGGTGGTGTGAGAATGGGAGACGCTGAAAGTTCGGTCGGTGAGGTATGAGGATATCCAAGATAGGGCCAGGTCTGTGATGCCCAGAGATGAGAGAATCTGTAGTAGGAGGGAATGGTCTACTGTGTCGAAGGCAGAGGACAGGTCCAGGAGGAGGAGGATAGAGTAGTGTCGCTTGGTTTTGGCGGTTAGTAGGTCGTTAGTGACTTTAGTTAGGGCAGTTTCAGTGGAATGATGCGGTCGGAAGCCAGATTGTAGCTGGTCAAAGAGAGAGCAGGAGGAGAGGAATGAGGACAGTTCAAGATGGACATGCTGTTCTAGTAGTTTTGAGGCATAGGGGAGAAGGGATATGGGGCGAAAGTTTGACACAGAGGATGGGTCAAGGGAGGGCTTTTTGAGGATGGGTGTAATAGAGGCATGTTTAAAGCATGAGGGGAATACACCAGTTGTTAGTGATAGGTTGAAGAGATGGGTTAGGGCTGGGATGAGGACTGCGGTGATGTTGGGGATGAGGTGCGATGGGAGCGGGTCCAGTGCACAGGTTGTTAGATGTGATCTTGAGAGTAGAGTGGAAAGATTGATTTCTGTCATGGTGGAGAAGCTGCATTTGGAGGAAGAAGGCTGAGTAGCTATGATGAGGGGCTGTGGTGATTGTGGGCCAAAGCTTGCTCTGATGTTGTCAACCTTCTGCTTGAAGAAAGAGGCAAAGTCTTCAGCTGAGAGGAGAGGAGAGGGAGGTGGTGCTGGAGGACGGAGGAGAGAATTAAAAGTGTTGAATAGCTGTTTAGGGTTATGAGAGAGAGAGGATATGAGGGATGAGAAGTAGGTTTGTTTTGCAGCAGTGAGTGTGGACTTGAAGGTAGTGAGGGACTCTTTATATGCAATGAAGTGCTCAGTGGAATGAGACCTCTTCCATCTGCGCTCAGCAATTCTGGAAGCCCGTCTCAGTTCTTTAGTCTGACTGGTGTGCCAGGGTTGCCTGTTGATTGTGCGGGTTTTGGTGTGTGTGAGGGGGGCGGCTGATTCGAGAGCTGCAGAGATTGTAGTGTTGTATAAAGTTGCAGCAGCATCTGCATCGTGTAGAAATGCAATGTCTGTGAGAGGGAGAAGGGACTGAGAAAGGGCGTGTAAATCAATGTGTTTTATATTTCTGCGAGGGTGTGAAAGTTTGTGGAGGGGGGGTTGCGTAGTTGGAGAAGAGAGGGAAGAGAATGTAAGTAGGTTGTGGTCAGACAGGGGAAGAGGCGCGTTAGAGAGGTTAGATAGGGAACAGAGGCGAGTGAAGATGAGATCCAGCGTGTGGCCATCTTTGTGAGTGGCTGCAGAAGACCATTGGGTGAGGCCGAAGGAGGCAGCGAGTGTTAGAAGTTTGGAGACAGATGAGTGGGAAGTGTCAATGGGGATATTGAAATCACCCATGATGATGGTGGGGATGTCGTTATCTGTGAGATTATTTAGTTCTCCATCTTTGTCGAGGCGTCCAGGTCATCATAGGCACACCCCACGGCTACTGTTAGTTGTGTGTCAGGATTAGGTCTGCAGTCCGTTAAGTTTCCAGCCACTCTGTTACCTTTTAGGATTCCGCATTATTTGGTCCTCCCCGATCCCTGAATCATAATAGCCAGTCAAGAATGGTCACAGAGTTGTTCTGAAGCCACTCCCTTGTTATTTTAGCTGTATGCTTAGGGTCATTGTCTTGTTGGAAGGTGAACATTTTGTCAAGTCTGAGATCCAGAGCACTCTGGAAGAGGTTTTCTTCAATTGCAACCAGTCATCCTGTTCCTGCAGCTGAAAAACACCTCCATAGCATGATGTTACCACCACCATGTTTCACTGTTGGGATTGTATTGGGCAGGTGATGAGCAATGCCTGGTTTTCTCCACACATACCAATTAGAAATATCACCAAAAAGTTTTATCTCCATCTCATCAGACCACAGAATCTTATTTTTCATAGTCACGGAGTCCTTCATGTGTTTTTTTTAAAACACTATGCGGGCTTTCATATGTCTTGCACTAAGGAGAGGCTTCCATCAGGCCACTCTGCCATAAAGGCCTGACTGGTGGAGGGCTGCAGTGATAGTTGACTTTGCGGAACCTTCTCCCATCTCCCTACTGCATCTGTGGAGCTCAGCCACAGTGATCTTGGGGCTCTACATTACTTCTCTCACCAAGGTTTTTCTCCCATGATTGCTCAGTTTGGCTGGATGGCCAGGTCTAGGAAAGGTACTGGTGGTCCCCAACGTCTTCAATTTAAGGATTATGGAAGCCACTGTGCTCTTAGGAACCTTGAGTACTGCAAAAATTCTTTTGTAACCTTGACCAGATCTGTGCCTTGCCACAATTCTGTCTCTGATCTCCTTGAGCAGCTCCTTTGACCTCATGATTCTCGTTTGCCGGGACATGTACTGTGAGCTGTGAGGTCTTATATAAACAGGTGTGTGCCTTTGCAAATGAAATCCTGGCAGTTTAATTAAATACAGCTGGACGAATTAATGAAGGAGTAGAACCATCTCAAGGAAGATCACAAGGAAATGGACAGCATGTGACTTAAATATGAGTGTCTAAGCAAAGGGTCTGAATACTTAGGCCTTGTGCGCACTATGCGTTTTTGCTGCGTTTTTAGCGGCTTTTTTTTACCGCATTTTTGCGCTGAAAACGTAGTGACATTGCTTCCCCAGCAATGTCTGAGTTTTCATTTTTGCTGTCCGCACACAGCATTTTTTTGTAGCTGCGTTTTTGTGGTGACCACAAAAACGCAGCATGTCAATTATTTCTGCGTTTTTCACTGCGTTTTTCACCTATTGAGTTCAATGAGATGTTCAAAAACGCAATGAGAAATGCATATAGCTGCGTTTCTATGACTAAAAACGCAGCTATAAACGCAAGAGGTGGGTACTACAGTGACGTGTACAGGAAGAGGATTCCTTCTGTTGGTAAACACAGAAGCATGAATCCTCCCGGTACCGTCACCGCCGCTTCCACAACCCGCCCGGTGCCATGTCAGCTCCCGTGCGGCGTCATGGCTGGGCGGGAGGTAAAGGCAGCGGCGAAAACAAAAGTGAACAGTAGAAAAAAAAATATCATACTCACCTGTCTGCAGGGTCCCGGTGCCATGTCCGCTTCGGCTGTGTGCTCTCAGGCACGTACGAAGCCTGCAGGACCTGCTGATGGATCACCTGATGCAGATACCTGGCGCATCAGCTGATCGTAATTCTCGCGGTGTCGCCGGCTTTTTAGCGCACCCGGCCGGCTTAACTTATCAGTAGTGTTGAGCGGACCCAGATCTGAAAAATCCGGATCCGCACGGTTCGAGGTTCCGATCAGAGTCTGACCAGTACCCGGTATCTGGGGTACACGATCTGGATCCGTTTGTTTGTTTTTCTCTCTCTCTTTTTCCCGGATCCGACTCCCCATTCATTTACATAGTTGCGGATTCCGGATCGGATCCGGACTTCAGCGGCAACCCGATCCGGATCCGTCGGACACGGATTATAGCCGATCCGCTCAACTCTATCTGTGGATAAAGGGCGGTAAGCTTTCTCTGCCACGAGCGCTCTACTCAATAATGGCCCAGGTAACCAATAAGCACGTGACAAAGAGTGTGGTGGTGGACAAGATATGGGCGGCACCACTACTTCAGTACCCAGATGGCCACACATATCCAGTCTTGTAAGATGTGTGTCTATTAAGGTAGAAAAACTGTAAAGACCTCGTAGAAACACCCCCTCATCCGCTCTACTGCTCCGGTGATTGCAGATTAGTCATATACATCTACCATGAGTAGGTTTATATGAGTTTTGTGTGTGTTGTGTGAGTTTCTTTTCAGGTCTGCTCTGAAACATATCCAGTGTGGAAAACGTTACTGCTGAAAAACTCATGGTGCTTAGAGGCCACAGGGATTGTAGGCAAAATGAGGCTTTACATTAGGAATCTTTACGCTAACTCGGGAGCTAGGGTACACACTCCA
The DNA here is from genome assembly GCF_048569485.1 of Anomaloglossus baeobatrachus. Classification (NCBI taxonomy): domain Eukaryota; kingdom Metazoa; phylum Chordata; class Amphibia; order Anura; family Aromobatidae; genus Anomaloglossus; species Anomaloglossus baeobatrachus. The sequence continues at coordinate 362,613,965 of NC_134353.1, forward strand.
GGTTTTTTATCAGACGTGTTCCCTTTGATGAAGGGAACAAGACAAGGCTGCCCGCTATCTCCCCTTTTATTCGACTTGGCCATTGAACCATTGTCAAGAATACTGCAGGGCCCGAATAGTTTTAAAGGGATTAAGGTAAGGGGAACTGAAATAAAGACAGCACTTTTTGCCGATGATGTCATACTATATATGGGGGACCCTAACGTGGATCTGCCACAGACTCTAGCCCTAATTGAAAAATTTGGATTACTCTCAGGATTCAAATTGAATAAAAAAAAGTGTGAGATCCTGTTCCTAAAAGGGGGGAATGTAAGAGATGGTTGTATATGTGGCATTCCTATAGCACAGACATCACTTAAATATCTGGGAATTCATATAGGAAGAACGGTGGAATCAATTTACGAGATGAATTATGGCCCACTAATTAGGAAAATTATAGCACAACTAAAGGGATGGAAGGGTCTGCCTCTACCACTACTGGCAAGGTGCCACCTGATAAAAATGATGAGCTTTCCTAGACTGTTGTACCCATTCCAGACGATCCCGATATTGCTAAAAATGAGGGACGTAAATAGGCTCAACTCAGCGTATGCAGATTTTATATGGCGGGGAAGGAAACCTAGAATAAAGTTACGAACATTGATGAAGTCAACGGAGGAAGGAGGTCTTAGTTTCCCGGATGTTCGGGGTTATAACCTGGTGTGTATAATGAGACATGTGTTTGATTGGTTGAGAGGAACGAGCAGGCACTCAGACTATGGCATGGAAGCCAAGTATGCATCACCGTGGGATTTGGCGTCCATTTTACACTCCCCATTGTCCAGGGCGGATGGGCATATAAGGAACTCAATCTTATTCCGAGACACTATGCTAACATGGAAACTGGTAAGAAAGAAATTGGGACTGTCATGGAAAGTATCTAAGTACTTAAATCCCTGGGCATCTCCGAACTTTCCCATGGGACGGGAAAATAAGCTATTTACTAGATGGAAAGAGAAGGGCGTCGAGAGAATGAAGGATGTCATGAATGTGGAGGAGAGGAGGTGGCTGACAGGACGGGAAGTGCTTGACAAGTATGAACTTAATAGCTCACATATCATCCAGTATGAACAACTGAAGCATGGAGTATTTGTAGATTTGGGGGAGCTTGGAAAGGAATTGAATAAGAGTTTGATTGATGAGTTTATGGAAAGTGATGTAGCAAGTGTAAATGTTTCCAAAATTTACCGAACATTTCGGGGAATGCTTATATCTGGGGAGGATAGCCGTACTCTAACAGCGTGGGGGAAACAATTGAAAGGGCAGGAAGTTGTAGGGGATATATTGAAGGGATGGGTACAGATGCGGAAACATGTTACCAATGAGAGATGGAGAGACACCCAATTTAGAATTTTACACAGAGCTATTATGGGCTTCAACATTCCGGGAAGAGATATGCGGTGTCCTAAATGTCAAAGAGAAAAAACAGATATGCTACATGGACTATGGGAGTGTACGGAAATTCACAGGTTCTGGAATCAAGTTAGATTATTTGTCCAGGCAACATGGGGAATTTCTGGAAATCTAGAGCTAATGGTGTGGATTTTCCATTCCTTTGAGGGAGGAGTAAGAGGGGGATCGGACATGCCGGGAAAGAAGAAATATACAATAGTACATGACATAGCCATGATAGTCAAACGGTCCATATTAAAGCATTGGATACAAAGGGAGGGACCATCCATAAAAGAGGTCATCGGTGAACTACATAATTTATTGAGGCTGGAGAAAGTGGAAGCGGAAAGGGACAAAGATAGGTTGACACCCAAGTTCTTTGGGAAATGGAGAAATTTCATTGAAAGTCAATTTACTCAGGGAGAAATAAATAATCTGATGACACCTTTTATACAATCGGAATGGTACCTTCTGAATGATAGCCAGGACAAACTGGGTAAATTGAAAATCACAGAGGTGTGGGTTCCGGAGGAAAGGGAGACGAGACGCTAAGGTAGCAACAAGACGTGCCAGAAAATTTGGAAGTATTCGGGGTTGGCTTAGGGGCTTAATGATTCTAATTGACTTGTATCGCGTCTGTTATTTCTTAGTACTTTTGCCTTGGTTTAATAAAGACCATATCAATCAGATAAACAGTTTAAAATATCAAGTTGGGGCATTGCACCCTATTATGTCACATATTGTCAGACAAATGTTTTTCCTTGTGTAACCTTGAATATCTTGTTATGTTTATAAAAAATTGGAAAATCAATAAAAAGTTTTTGAAAAAAAAAAAAAAAACTCATGGTGCTGGTGGTATGTAAAAAATGGAGTTCCTAAAAAGCGGTAAAAGAACATATTCTATAGCAGAGGTCACAATAGAGATCAGTACCTGGGGATGCCCCTGATGAACCCTGTCTGCCACTGCGAAGAGGGGAGAAACGCGTTGGGCTTCTTTCAAGCTAAATGTCTGACAAATATGCATTTATTTTATTAGCCTGAGTGTCAATTGTACAGCGGAGGGTCTGTGATTGGACGAGATCTCCTCATGACTTTACCTTTGCCTTATTATTATATTTATACAGTGGGTACATGTTATACATGTGAGATATTTAATTTTTTTTAGGGTTTGGTTCTTGAATTTGCTTTATCATATTGATTTAAGCTACCAAACAGCTATGGAAAATATAGAGTTTGAATATTTAATCTTTGGGAATGAATTGGATATAAAATACTTGCATATTGACACCTCTTTATCCCCGGTATCTCACGGTTTCTATATTCCCTCACTGACATTAGCAGCACGTATTAGCATTAGCAGTGTAGGGATAGGGAGGGTGAGCCGTCGGTGAGCGGGGGCGCCAATTTGCCTTATAGGGTGCCGACCTCCGCTGCGAGGTAGGGAGAGTTTAGGGCTATTGCCCCAATCCCTGCCCCCTCCTTTATTGGAATATTTAATTGTGTCTATAGTCACATGGGTGTATGTTGTTTGGAATTTTAATGATCATAACATAAACATGTAACGATCCCCAAGATAATGGTGAACGCTGGCAAATCATGTAACAAATGTTCGTTTTCCTTAATAATTAGATCTTGATATAAGGTATTTTTGGTTTAGTACCTAGAACGTGATTATATTTCTCACAGATACTGCAGATACAGTGTGATATCCTGACCAGTGATGTATGAGCCGTATACAACTGCCTGTATAGTGTGTTAAACATGTGTATCCTCCAATTCCAGATCCTAAATCAGTGTTAGGAGCACGTGGTCTCAAGCCAGGAGACTGGGTGAGACTAAAAAAGAAGTCAGAATGAGCCGTGAGTCAGAATCAGATGGGCCGATCCAGCTTATCCCAACCGCATCAACTTCCATGAAGCTTGAGGGAAAACCCATCTGGAGACAACAACCACTGTAAAGAGTCCATCGTACCAGCAGAATGAGGGTCACAACACACATAGTGCTGGATTATCTCACATAGAACCTTATGGAGAATTTCTAGATTGGGGATGATACATGGGAAATAACCATAAGGGAACAATGGGTACAGGAACATTACACAAATAAGGGCTCATGGTGGGAAAAACATTATCTGACCTGAACCAATAAATTATTTTAAGGGTTTAAGTGACTTTTTAAGGATAACATACACTTGTAGGTAACTGGTATTGTTTTATTTGTTGGTATTTGAAGCCGTAAAAGTGCTACTCTGTGTTACTGAAAGTAATTGGATCCATGCGTAAGGGAAAAGGGAAATCTTGTTAAAGGCCTCCTGGTGGTAGATTACACAGCACAACAAATAAACACTTTTTGTCTGCTACTTGGCAAAAACCATGTGCGCTATACTAAATCGAATGCGCTGAATCCAAATCTGAAGTTAGTTTTTTTGTAGCACGTCAGGATATTAAGTTATTCCAATTTTTGTGAAAATTAAAATAAGCAATTAATAAAGATACAGAATCGTTATGTCCCACAGTTTCACAACATGTATTATCATTTTTATTGAAAAAGAAGTATAGGTAAATAAACCAAAAAACTTAAAAATCACTTATAGTAGCTTAAGAAATCGCCTTGAACTCAGCAGAGTACTTTTAAAAGTGCTTCAGGCACTTGCTTTTGCACGTGAGTGGTCCTAGTGGCCCGTTGCAAAAACCAGCAGTAATCGCCCATCATGTTGGGGTTAAAGCGACCTGGGTATCTTTTTTCCATAGTAGAAATGTCCTGGTGGAATCTCTCACCATGTTCGTCACTGACATTACCCATATTTGGAGGAAAGAAGTCAAGATGTGAATGTAGGAAATGCATTTTCAATGACATTCGGGCACCATGCATTTCGTATGCTTGAAGCATATTGTCTATTAGTTCAGCATAGTTTTCTGCTCTTTCGTTTCCAAGGAAGTTTTGAACTACTACTATAAATGCATCCCATGCAGTTAGTTCAAGTGGGGTGAGTTCTTTCTTGAAGATTTCATCATGGATTAGTTGGTGGATTTCAGGACCAATAAAGATTCCTGCTTTGAGTTTGGCCTCAGTTTTCAATGCACTAAACTTTTCCTTCAGATACTTAAATCCATTCCCTTGACGATCCATTGCTACTACAAAATTTTTCATTAGTCCTAGTTTAATGTGAAGAGGTGGAAGATAAACTTTAAGTGGATCGACAAGTGATTCGTGTTGAACATTGTGCTTACCAATCTTATGTTCATCTCTATTGGGCCACCGTTTAATTTTATAATGGTTGTTGTCATCTCGACTGTTCCATAGGCACAGAAAGCACATATGCTTAGTGTAACCTAACTGCAAACCAAGGACTAGTGCAACAACTTTGAGGTCAGCACAAATGTTCCATTGATGTTCTGAATATTTAATCAATTTCAGAATGATCTGCATAGAAGCATAGGTCTCTTTCATTCCAACCGCATGTGCAATGGGGACAGATGGCTTTTCATTGCCATTGTGCAACAGAACAGCTTTCAAGCTTGCTTTACTAGAGTCTATGAACAGTCTCTATTGATCTGGAAAATGTCTACAACCCAACTCTAGCATAAGCCCATTCACATCAGTACAGAAGCAGACACCATTTTGCCTGAATAGGCGTATGGCCTTTTCTAAGTATAACTCAAAATCTGGACGTGCTGTGCAAATTCTGAGTTCATATTTGGAATCAGCATGTTCAAATTAGTAAAGAACACATGTTTTACCCTCAGTAGCAAAAACATTGTTGTGCTGTGTTATAGACCCGAGACAAGAAGAGATCCATTAGTGTTGTGATACAATCAGGTGTATTCGGGTAGAAAAGTCTTGAAGACGCGGACAGCACTCGGATATTGAAGAAAAAACAAAAAGCCAGCACTAAATGTGCACTTCAGCACTAAACATTCCAAACTGTACTTATTATAAAAAATTTTGAGAGTTTTTTGGCAAAAAAATTGCAATTTCTTGAGCTGCCTCGCCACGTCACGGCAAATCTCATTTGAGGCAGTCCTACACTAAAATATTTTTATAAAATGTGCCATACGGCCTCACATATGAATAGTAGAACTGCTCTTAGCAGCACTCACCTGGTCTATTTCAATCCCGTACCCATGACTGAGTCATGGCTGTGGGCGGGAGAGGTCCAAGCAAATGCTGCATGAAGTAAATAGCCTGTGGACAAGGCCTGATGACTTAATGTGAACAGTCACCAACTGCCAAAATCTAGACAGATGGAATACATCCCAAATTGGGGTGCATAGCAAGGTGGAGGTCAACCACCGACCAATTCAATGAAGAAAAAACAAAAAGCCGTGACGTGGCGAGGCAGCTCAAGAAATTGCAATTTTTTGCAAAAATCTCAAAATTTTTTTTATAATAAGTACAGTTTGGAATGTTTGGTGCTGAAGTGCACATTTAGTGCTGGCTTTTTGTTTTTTTTCATTGAATTGGTCGGTGGTTGACCTCCACCTTGCTATGCACCCCAATTTGGGATGTATTCCATCTGTCTAGATTTTGGCGGTTGGTGACTGTTCACATTAAGTCATCAGGCCTTGTCCACAGGCTATTTACTTCATGCAGCATTTGCTTGGACCTGTCCCGCCCACAGCCATGACTCAGTCATGGGTACGGGATTGAAATAGACCAGGTGAGTGCTGCTAAGAGCCATTCTACTATTCATATGTGAGGCCGTATGGCACATTTTATAAAAATATTTTAGTGTAGGACTGCCTCAAATGAGATTTGCCGTGACGTGGCGAGGCAGCTCAAGAAATTGCAATTTTTTGCCAAAAATCTCACAAAATTTTTTATAAGTACAGTTTGGAATGTTTGGTGCTGAAGTGCACATTTAGTGCCGGCTTTTTCTTTTTTCAGCACTCGGATATTGACTGAAAATCAGTCTTTCAGAAACCGTAATGCTTAAAGCTGCAGCATAACAGTAAGAAGCTTATTCTTACAATTGCCTCAAATTCTGAGTAAGCTCTTCGGCATTAAATAGTCTGTTCTAAGGACTGGTTCGGTACCTATACCTCTGTGAACCGTGTGTGCGAGATGTGATCAACTCTCTGGTCAACAGTCTGTACCAGTGGGGGCAAAGGCTTAGCATTGCTTGTTTAGTGGATAGCAAAATGAAAAGAGTTGCAGTTAAAGCATTAGAGCTGATGTGTTAGAGGACCACAGTAGGGTCAGAGGGTTAATAAAGTATTTAGGGGGGACTGTTGAGGAGAGCCATAAGATGAAATACTTAATTAACCTCTGAACATAGAGCACTGTGGGAAGTGTGTTCAATGAAATGAATTCGCTATACATAAGCCAGTCACTCTTAAGAGGAAGCCAAGATAGCCCCCGATGACATCACAGACCCTACCATCAGCATGGATCCACCAGATGATGTCCCTCCCATCACCATCACCATGGATCCATCCGATGACGTCATAGACCCGCCCATCAACAGCAACACAGATCTCCCCATTGGCTAGCCCATGAACTGTCCCACTAAATGGGCATATCTGAACTTGTGTACGCCCCTAGCCTATATCAAGAGGACGCATGCTTGTACTCTGTCTGTTTGGTGCCATCTTTACTGTGACCAAGAAGAGATTTCATATCCGACTGTGTCTGGTGTGAATTCTTTTATGCATGCACTTGGCCCATATCAATTCGGCCAGGCAGTAGGCAACTAGTGATCTCTGGTTAAGAGTTCACCCCAACAGGGGCAGCGGCTGATGGAGGGGAGGAAGCAGATAGAGGGGGCAGCGGCTAATGGGGAGAGTGGTGGCAGATGGTGGGGGCAGCGGCTGATGGGGAGAGCGGTGGCAGATGAGGGGGCAGTGGCTGATGGGGATAGCGGTGGCAGATGGAGGGGGCAGCAGCTGATGGAGGGGGGGAGGCAGATGGAGAGGGCAGCGGCTGATGGGGAGAGCAGCGGCAGATGGAGGGGGGTGGCGGCGGCTATAACTTACTGATGCGGCACTTGCAGGGATCGCTCTCCTCAGCTTCCACGGATGGAGTGAAGGTGAGGGGAGCGGTCACCGGCCCCAGATCCACAGTGATTGGAGAGATCGGTCACAAGGCCGGTCTCTCCAATCAGAGCTGGGGGGCGGGTGAAGCAGAGGTCACCCAGCTCCAGCCAACAATCAGTGCTATAGCTTCACTGATCATGGCTGGATTTCAATGTTTTCAGCCATTTTCAGTGGATGAAACATTACAGTGGCTAGTTCGTCAGCCAATCACAGCCTCCATAGGTCCGGGGAGGCACCACCCCCTCCTGAGGTCAGGCAGGTCCTGCAGCTCCAGTAGCTGCTGTGCTTGTGCCTCCGCTCCACACATGGCTAATTTGTATAGTTCACAAATTAGCCATGTGGACAGAGCCAGAGTTGCTGGCCATCAGCGTTCTTCAGATTTTCCGGTACGCCGTACCGGCATGTACCACCGCCAAAAAAGAACTGGTTTTATTTCATAGCTTGATGATTTAACTTCTGTACTATTCTTTTTAAAAACTTGAAAAGCGACATGTCTAGTGACATAATAATGAAAAACTGTTACATGTATATTTTAAAAGGTTAATTAAAAATATTGATTGTTTTAATTTGGTATTAAACATATGATTAGGATGAGACTGTATTTAGAAAATCCCACTTTGACATATGATCCTACGGAGATCACAACTTGAATCCCTGTAATGTAACCAAGAACACAAGTAACACATAGGCATTTTAAAAAAAAAAAAAAAAATTATAGAATATTGTTTAACCGCATTCAAAAATCAAAATGTAGAATTAGACTCCTCAAAAACAAAATATCAACAAACATAGTCATTTGACACATCAAATTAAAGCTTGCACAATTCTAAACAAGAAGCTGCCTCTCCCATCTGTTTATCCGAATTCTACCCTGAGATATGATAAAAAAATGTAAAGTTATACAAGCCCAAAATTCAGGCTTTTGAAAAACTTAAGAAATCTATAAAAAAAATTAACGAAGATAAAAGTGTAGAAGTTAAACTTTTTAATTGACTAAAGTACTTTTTAATTGAGTAAAGTAGCCCTTAGAAAACACCAAAGAACACCTAAGATGTCAGGTAAAAAATCCATTCAGATCTGTATCACCTGAAATGGAATGATCCATGTGTGAAATGTAAGGATACAGCTACAATCTCCTGGTTTAACCTCCTACATGATTAAAGGGTACTAGTCACCAAGTTTGGCCCCTATAAGCTGCAGCCAACACCAGTAGGCTCTTATATACAGCATTCTAGAATACTATATATAAGAGACCAAACCACTCAGTATAACGTAAAAAAACACTTTTATTATACTCCCTTAGGGGGCAATACGGTCCAATAGGTGTCGCTGCTCTCCCGTCCGGCGCCTCCTCTCTGCTGCGAATGACGTCCTGCTTCTACCCAGCCCAGTGTAGATGACGTGTCCTATGTCATCCACACAGGCTGGCATTGTGGTCATGCCCTGCTGTGGGCAAATCAAAGTACTGTAATGTGCAGGCGCAAGGAAAAGTTAGACCGCCCGCGCATGCACACTACAATACTTTGATCTGCCCTCAGCAGGGCAGATCAAAGTTCACATGCACAGGACTGCAATTGCATCCTGAGTGGATCAAATTTGGCCCCTATACAGTAAGCTGCGATCACCACCAGTAGACTCCTATATACAAAATTCTAGAATACTGTATATAAGACACAAGGCCGTTCTACATAATGTATATAAAAAAAAAATACTTTTATTATACTCATCTAGGGGAAAATCCTCTGGGTGTTGCTGCTCTCTGGTCCGGCGCCTCCTCTCTGCTGTGATCGCTGTCCTCCTTGTACCCAGACCAGTGTCGATGACGTGTCCTATGTCATCCACAAAAGACGGGTTGCGGTCCTTTGATATGCCCTGCTGAGGGGAAATCAAAGTACTGTAATGCGCTGGTGCAAGGAAAAGTTAAAGACCTCACGCGAACTAAAATACTTTGATCTGCCCTCAAAGTTGTATGCTCCCCAGGAATGTGTATGGCCCTCCAGTAATGTGTATGACCCTCCAGTAATGTGTATGCTCCCTCAGTAAATATGTATTCCCCCTCAGAAATGTGTATGCCCACAGGCCTCCTATGATGTATATACTGTAGCCCTCAGCCTCATCTGTGATGTGTATACTGTAGCCCTCAGCCTCTCCTGTGCTGTATTTGCAGTAGCACGCTGCACCTCCTATGATGTACAGTACAGACCAAAAGTTTGGACACACCTTCTCATCTCTAGAACAACTATTAAGAGGAGAATTTGTGCAGCAGACCTTCATGATAAGATAGCTGCTAGGAAACCACAGCTAAGGACAGACAACAAGCAGAAGAGACTTGTTTGGGCTAAAGAACACAAGAATTGGACATCAGACCAGTGGAAATCTGTGCTTTGGTCTGATGAGTCCAAATTTGAGATCTTTGGATCGAACCACCGTGTCTTTGTAGAAAAGGTGAACGGATGGACTCTACATACCTGGTTCCCACCGTGAAGCATGGAGGAGGAGGAGGTGTGATGGTGTGGGGGTGCTTTGCTGCTGACACTGTTGGGGATTTATTCAAAATTGAAGACATACTGAACCAGCATGCCTACCACAGCATCTTGCAGCGGTGTGCTATTCCATCCAGTTTGCGTTTAGTTGGACCATAATTTATTTTTCAACAGGACAATGACCCCAAACACATCTCCAGGCTGTGTAAGGGCTATTTGACTACTAAGAAGGAGAGTGATGGGGTGCTACGCCAGATGACCTGGTCTCCACAGTCACCAGACCTGAACCCAATCGAGATGGTTCGTTGTGAGCTGGACCGCAGAGTGAAGGCAAAAGGGCCAACAAGTGCTAAGCATCTCTGGGAACTCCTTCAAGACTGTTGGAAAACCATTTCCGGTGACTACCTCTTGAAACTCATCAAGAGAATGCCAAGAGTGTGCAAAGCAGTAATCATAGCAAAAGGTGGCTACTTTGAAGAACCTAGAATATAAGATATATTTTCAGTGGTTTCACAGTTTAAGTATTTCATTCCACATGTTTTAATTCATAGTTTTGATGCTTTCAATGTGAATCTACAATTTTTAGAGTCATAAAAATAAAGAAAACTCTTTGAATGAGGATGTGTGTCCAAACGTTTGGTCTGTACTGTATATACTGTAGTTCCGAGCCTCCCTTGTGATGTATATACTGTAGACCCAGCCTCCCCTGTGATGTATATACAGCAGTCTCAGTGTGAACAGTGCGTAGCCACGTCTGTTAAAGTGACAGCCATCAAGCAGCGCCGCCTGCATAGCCTCATGCCTGGGAGGAGTTGGATGGGAGACAAGCCAGGAGGTGAGCCCCTCCTGTAATGTATATACTGTAGCCCCTAGTCCCTCCTGTGTTGTATATACTGTTGCACCAAGCCCATCCTGTGATGTATGTACTGTAGCCCCAGCCTCTATTGTGATGTATGTACTGTAGCCCCCATCCCATCCTCTGATGTATATACTGTAGCTCAGCCTCTCCTGTGATGTATATTCTGTAAGTCCACAGCCCCTGCTGTGATGCATATACTGTAGCCCTCAGCCCCTTCTCTGATGTACAGTTAGGTCCAGAAATATTTGGACAGTGACATAATTTTCGCGAGTTGGGCTCTGCATGCCACCACATTGGATTTGAAATGAAACCTCTACAACAGAATTCAAGTGCAGATTGTAACGTTTAATTTGAAGGTTTGAACAAAAATATCTGATAGAAATTGTAGGAATTGTACACATTTCTTTACAAACACTCCACATTTTAGGAGGTCAAAAGTAATTGGACAAATAAACCAAACCCAAACAAAATATTTTTATTTTCAATATTTTGTTGCGAATCCTTTGGAGGCAATCACTGCCTTAAGTCTGGAACCCATGGACATCACCAAACGCTGGGTTTCCTCCTTCTTAATGCTTTGCCAGGCCTTTACAGCCGCAGCCTTCAGGTCTTGCTTGTTTGTGGGTCTTTCCGTCTTAAGTCTGGATTTGAGCAAGTGAAATGCATGCTCAATTGGGTTAAGATCTGGTGATTGACTTGGCCATTGCAGAATGTTCCACTTTTTTGCACTCATGAACTCCTGGGTAGCTTTGGCTGTATGCTTGGGGTCATTGTCCATCTGTACTATGAAGCGCCGTCCGATCAACTTTGCGGCATTTGGCTGAATCTGGGCTGAAAGTATATCCCGGTACACTTCAGAATTCATCTGGCTACTCTTGTCTGCTGTTATGTCATCAATAAACACAAGTGACCCAGTGCCATTGAAAGCCATGCATGCCCATGCCATCACGTTGCCTCCACCATGTTTTACAGAGGATGTGGTGTGCCTTGGATCATGTGCCGTTCCCTTTCTTCTCCAAACTTTTTTCTTCCCATCATTCTGGTACTGGTTGATCTTTGTCTCATCTGTCCATAGAATACTTTTCCAGAACTGAGCTGGCTTCATGAGGTGTTTTTCAGCAAATTTAACTCTGGCCTGTCTATTTTTGGAATTGATGAATGGTTTGCATCTAGATGTGAACCCTTTGTATTTACTTTCATGGAGTCTTCTCTTTACTGTTGACTTAGAGACAGATACACCTACTTCACTGAGAGTGTTCTGGACTTCAGTTGATGTTGTGAACGGGTTCTTCTTCACCAAAGAAAGTATGCGGCAATCATCCACCACTGTTGTCATCCGTGGACGCCCAGGCCTTTTTGAGTTCCCAAGCTCACCAGTCAATTCCTTTTTTCTCAGAATGTACCCGACTCTTGATTTTGCTACTCCAAGCATTTCTGCTATCTCTCTGATGGATTTTTTCTTTTTCTTCAGCCTCAGGATGTTCTGCTTCACCTCAATTGAGAGTTCCTTAGACCGCATGTTGTCTGGTCACAGCAACAGCTTCCAAATGCAAAACCACACACCTGTAATCAACCCCAGACCTTTTAACTACTTCATTGATTACAGGTTAACGAGGGAGACGCCTTCAGAGTTAATTGCAGCCCTTAGAGTCCCTTGTCCAATTACTTTTGGTCCCTTGAAAAAGAGGAGGCTATGCATTACAGAGCTATGATTCCTAAACCCTTTCTCCGATTTGGATGTGAAAACTCTCATATTGCAGCTGGGAGTGTGCACTTTCAGCCCATATTATATATATATAATTGTATTTCTGAACATGTTTTTGTAAACAGCTAAAATAACAAAACTTGTGTCACTGTCCAAATATTTCTGGACCTAACTGTATATACTGCAGCCCCAGCCCCTGCTGTAATACATATATTGTAGCCCCCCCAGCCTTGCCTGTGATGTATATGTAACAGGGTGGCAGGTGGTGCTGTAGTTGTGGTCTGGCTGGTGGCTGTGTGCAGCCCCCTGGTCTGTTACAGGCAGCTTTTAGGCCCAGTGAACATGTGGGGTGCATCCACTTACTTGCTGGTTACAGTGATTCTGTCCCTTTTCATTTCTGAAGGTCTGTCTCAAGAATGTAGACTACACTAAATTAGTTTTCTTTAAACGGAACCTTTAGTTGTTTCAACAGTTTCTTCAAAGGTTACAGAAAATACAGTCTCTCTCTTCTTTCCCTTGTACTATGCTTCTTCTCTAGCTGTATTTATCTGCAGACTGGCATAGCCCTAACTGTTGCTTTCCAGTTAATCAGGGTCTCAGCTGTACGCATCCTCTACTATCCAGGTCCCGCATGCCCCTACATCCAGCAGCCCCGTCATTCAGACGGGACCTGCCTGCAGGGGATCGGTCCAACCCCAGCACTTCACACCACCTCCTCTCTAATCAGATGTTTTCCTTCTCCCTGTTTCTCTTCCTGTACCAGATACTTAAGGCCCCTTTACACGCAGCAACGTATCTAACGATACATCGCCGGGGTCACGGATTCCGTGACGCACATCCGGCATCGTTAGCGATGTTGTTGCGTGTGACACCAACGAGCGGCTGTTAACGATGGAAAATACTCACCAAATCGTCCATCGTTGACACGTCGTTCATTTTCAAAAAATCGTTGATTGTTGAGGACGCAGGTTGTTCGTCGTTCCCGAGGCAGCACACATCGCTCTGTGTGACACCTTGAGATCAACGAACTACAGCTTTCCTGCGGCCGCCAGCAATGAGGAAGGAAGGAGGTGGGTGGGATGTTTCGTGCGCTCATCTCGACCCCTCCCCTTCGATTGGGCGGCCGCTGAGTGACACCTCTGTGACGCCGCACTAACCGCCCCCTTAGAAAGGAGGCGGTTCGCTGGCCACAGTCACGTCACTAGGCAGGTAAGTCCATGTGACGGCTCCTAACGATATTGTGTGCCATGGGCAGCGATTTGCCCATGACGCACTAACAACGGGGGCGGGTGCTTTCACCAGCGACATTGCTAGCGATGTCACTGCGTGTAAAGCCCCCTTTAAAGGGAACCTGTCAGGTAATTTATGTGTTCTAACCTAGTAGCAGTGTGATGTGTAGCCTAGTAATCCCTTCCTACCCATCCCTGTGTTGTAATATTGTGTAATCTGCATGTATAAAAATATGTTTTATTACTTATGTGTACCCTATGTAAATGAGCAGGGGCTCTAGACCCATGGGCGTGGCATCGCCTCGTGGGCGTTTGCATAATTTCCGTGGTATCACACCCATGGATACCATGGATTTACATGAGCGACGTCACCGTCAGCTCCTGGAGATCCTGTGCGTGCGCACTTACCATTACTGCAGCCTTGTTATCTGGGTGCTTGCCTCTCGCCTTTAGATGTGCTCTGCGCATGCTCAGAAGCTTCCTGTAGTTCCGGTCATGTGCAGTGCGCGTCTGAAGACGAGAAGCAAGCACCAGTTTACAAACAAGGCTGCGGGAATGGTAAGTGCGCATGCGCGGGATCTCAAGGAGTGACGGTATGTCGCTCATGTAAGTCCATGGAATCACGCTCACAGGGGCATGATACCACGGAAAACATGCAAACGCCCACAGGGCGATGCGATGCCCATGGGGCTAGAGCCCCTACTCATTTACATGGGATACACATAAGTAATAAAACATATTTTTATACATGCACATTACACACTATTACAACACAGGGATGGGTAGGAAGGGGTTACTAGGCCACACATCACACTGCTACTAGGTTAGAACACATAAATTACCTGACAGGTGCCCTTCAACCTTCTAATACTCCTCCCAGGGGCTAAACCTATCCTTAACCCCTGGCATCCCTGTCTTAGGCTGCTGACTTAGGGTATGTACACACATCAGGTTTTTGCTGTGCGGCACAATCCGGCGCTTTTCTGAAAAACAAGATGCGGTGACAGCTGTCGCCGCATTCGTTTTTTTCCCCATAGACTTTCATTAGCGCCGGATTGTTGCGCATGGAAGATTCGTTCTCTCCGGATGCCGGATGCGGCGTAATTGTCCGATCCGGCAAAAATCGTCAATGCGGGATGCGGCAAAAATCGGAATACATGGACGGATCTGGTTTTTTAAAAATTTAGCCGGATCCGTTGCGGGACACAATCGCCGAATTCTGCTTGATGGAAAAAAACTGATGTGTGAACTTAGCCTTAATTACACATACCAAACATCCTACTTAGCAGTTCTTCCTTAACCATAGAACACAACTGTCTCTGCTACCTCTATAGTTACATAACAGTTTTATCATCTATCTCACCATGGTACAGGAATACTTCACATCACATTCAACACAGAATACAATATTTTAATATTATATGCAAGAATTTGGTCAGTATCTTCAGGGGCAGGAGGTCTCTAAACACCAACCACTTCCTTGCATATATTACTGTAGCCCCCAGCCTCCCTTGTGATATATATAATGTATCCACCAGCCCCTCCTGTGATGTATATACTATAGCACCCAGCCTGCCCTGTGATGTATATACTATAGCACCCAGCCTGCCCTGTGATGTATATACAGCAGTCTCAGTGTATACTGTGGGCAGCCCTGTCTGTTAAAGTGACAGCCATCAAGCAGCACGGCCTGCATAGCCACATGCCCGGGAGGAGCTTGGCGGGATACAAGCCAGGGAGGTGAGAGAGCCTTTCTTCCAGCTCTCCCATATTAAAAAAATCTCTAAGGGTATATGCACACGAACAGGACACGCTGTGTTCTAGCCACAGAATATCCTGTCCTGCGGACCTCAGTTGCCTATGCTCATAATCAGGGTTCGGGGTGCTGCAGTCTCTCTTTTTTCTTCATGCTGCAGCTCGGGAAGCTGTACTGCATGTCAGTTTACGTCGTGGGGAAAACAAGCACAGTGGATATCTAGAAATCCCATCCACTGTGCTTGTACTGTACAATGCAGCATTTTGGACACAGCCAAAACATGTTGCGTTCAAAATGCTGTAAACCCTTATCATGGGCACGCAGCCTAATGTGTCTGTGTGTGTGCATGTATGATGTTTATCTATGTATGTCAATGTATATGACTGTATATACTTATGTCTGTTTATATGTATTTTTGTGAACTTGTCTTAAAATATCTATATGTATGTATGCCTGTATATGTATAAATCTGTGTATATACATGTCTGCGTCTACATAGGACCCATGAAAACCTGGAGCTGGCCCTGGTGACACAGCTACACATGGTCCTTAAGCTGAAAAGGTGTGTGACATCTGTGGTCTATACCCAGAATTGTCTAATCATGCAGGAGGTGAGACACAAAGATCAGCTCTGCATCTTTACATCTCACACACTGAGAAACCTAAGCTATGGTCGGAGTGTACTCTCTCTTTAGGATGTAGTTGTTTGCTTATGATTAGGCAACCCAAACAGCCAAAGGAGAAGTACATGTCCCCAATTAAACGAATTAATACCCCTTGCGTGGACTTTAAAAAGTTAAACTCATTTTGTGTCAACAGTTTGATATTATATAGTTTGCTAATATTTCTGCAACAGAGTTCAATAACCAAATACAACAAATGTTTTATTCGGTACTGCCGCCACCATGACATTGTGTGTCCAGTTCAATATGGAAAATTTGGGGAAAGATCCTCCCACTCTGGAATATGTACAATGTGTTTGCTTAGTCATTTTTTAATATGCAAATATTAAATACATTTCTTATTTACAAGTCTTTTAGACATTTTGCAGAGGACCCTGCCCTGCAGTATGACCTGTTGCCGAGGGAGGAAGCAGAAGGGAAACTGATAGCAATCAACCTTGAGCTTTGGATGTTGATAGTCCAGTGGATCACCAGCAATATCACCATCAAGATCTGGGACTGTTACCCCATTGACCACTGCTCTACTGTACACTGTGACTCCCACTTCCCAACCGAACTGAATTCCACCATGCTTCCTGCTCTTGATTCCTCCGGATAATGCTCACTCAGCAGCTTCAAGAAGCTAATGGCCAGTTCATTATCAGAAGGAGATGACTGTTATGACCATTTTGGGTTATGGTTGGCATCACACTGCCACCTGAAGTCAACCCAACATTTAAGGAATGGAAACTAGAGTATGATCTCCAGCACTTCAAAGAAGGCTAAAATTATTTATTGAGGTTCTATTAAAAAAGATCCATCGATCATGAAAACAATGAGGGGGGACACATTAAGAGAAATCCAACATGTTTCAGCTAGTAGAGCCTTATTCAAGGATTGCAATCCTTGAATAAGGCTCTACTAGCTGAAACATGTTAACATGTTGGATTTCTCTTAATGTGTCCCCCCTCACTGTTTTCATGATCGATAGATCTTTTTTAATAGAACCTCAATAAATATTTTTAACCTTCCTTGAAGTGCTGGAGATCATACTCTAGTTTCCTTGTCTGTGTTCTGCCTGAGGCCAGGGCAGCTCCGTGCACCAACACCGATCCTGACCTGGACTTTAGGAAGGGTGAGCTGAACTACTTTTTCTATTTTCAACATTTAAGGAATGACTTTGCATCATTGTTGTCTTTATGGTAGCAGTCTTCGAGAGTGCCCACCCCTTGCCTGGTGACCGAATCATCCTTGTCCAGGTAGCTTCTGTTGTGTCATGAGGTCTGGTACCGTTTTTTTTTTTGGAACCGTGTAATAATTTCGACGCCCACATTTTGTTCAGCCATCTCCATACTAGAAAACAATACATTAGTAACATTGTGGGCCAAAAAACTAAGAGGCCCTGGCAAAACGTGCATCAAGGTGATTTCCCTCCTGTCAGGACGCTCCCAGGACGGTATTATCAGCCTGGCACTTTGTCTCTTTGGCTGTTTATGCACATCTCATGTATCTATGGCTATTCCCTAAGCCACTTTATATCTTTTGCACTGATGGGCTAGTGCAATATCTATCAGATTCCTTGGTATATACCACCTTATTTGTGGATACACATATTTATGGGGTTGTGCAATGCTCTCATTATATGGATTGGTCACCTTTATAATTGTATAGCATAATTTATAATATTCCATTTTTACGGAATTATATTGTTTTCCTTGTTCGGGTTGTGCAATAATTATATGAAATTATACTATAGTTCATTTTCTTTAGACTTTTACATACAAATTGATTATCTTCTATATTTATTTCTTAAATTATTCAACACATTTAATGTCTTATTAATATTTTTGTATAATTTTGTACATATTTTTTGCACCAACCCAAGTGGATTTATATACTTCAATAAATTATAATAACTAGTGATGGGCGGACCTGGACTGTAAAAGTCTGAATCCGCGCGGTTTCAAAGGCGCACGGGTGCCTTTGAATCATGAACCAGGAGGGCTCAGAATGAGCAGAGGAGGAAACATTGTGGGCACAGCTCATCCTGAGCCGCCTGCTTCATGAATCATGAACCAGGTGGGCTCAGGACGAGCAGAGGAGGAACTATGGCTGACACAGCTCATCCTGAGCCTCCTGCTTCATGATTCATGACCCAAAAAGGCTCAGGATGAGCGGAGGATGTAACATCGTGGGCGCAGAGATCTGCTCATCCCCCCCCCCCCATCCATGGGTCTTACGCCCAGAACCCCCCTCTTCTATTATAAACAACTCAGTGCCTACGTGGACTTAGAAAAAGAATGTTTATTCTAAACCAGGCTGCATTTTGAACATGGCCCCCTATCATGTGACAAATTACATCATACCTGGAAGAAGCCCATACATTCTAGCATCTACCTTTATTTTTAGTGCATGACCTAGATGCACACAGCTCCGGAAGTGAATGTGCGACCTGAAAGCAATGGCCCGCCATGACACAGAGCTTCGGTGAGTACACTGCTTACGCTCCTATCCCCCCCACATCCCTTTCCACCAACATTTTTAATCGCCGGATTCTGGTTCCCATAGAATTATATGAGTACCAGATTCCGGACTGGAACCAAAGTTTTTTAAAAAATTGACAGGGACCCGCCGGTCCCGGTTATCTGCGAGTCCGCCCATCTCTAATAATAACTACTTTGTGCCTCTTTCTGTACAACAGTGACCCCTTGTGGTTGTTTATCAGAAAATCTGTATAGTGGCTATGTATTAATTCTGTGATCCTAATGTGTCTTTATAGTGGATGTAATGAGGAGGAAATGTTCCTAGTTTATCCCCTGATTTTCTTTTGTCAATTTTTAAAGCTTTTTTTCCACAATAAATATTTCTGGATGTTAACTCTATTTAGCTCTTGCAGGTTGTCTATTAGTAGCATTACTTTCTTACTCATCTACTCTCTTGTCTCCATACAAGTTGCTTAGTCCAAAACTGACATAATGACACCCCATTGTAGATTGTAAGCTCTTAGGAGCGGGGTTGCCTTTATTTTTGCTTTAATTATTGTATTTTCTATAACTGTTACTTATGACTATTTGTATATGAACCTCTGAATTGTAAAGCGCTGCGGAATATGTCAGCGCTATAGAAATTATTATTCTTATAATGAAAAAGAGGATCGGCACATACAAAAATATGTTTAAAAATGTGTTCTTTATTTCCACATAAGTTAAAAGTCAATCCAAGACATACTGTAGTAGTCCTGACGCGTTTCTGGCAGAAAAATACACCCTTAATCATAGGATGGTGATCTTGGCATACACTGAACATTTATGTATACAAACAATGCAATTAGAAAAAAGTAGAAACACAAGTTAAAAACCCACACCTTTGAAAACAAAAAGGATTTGACAGAAAATTGTGAAACACAACAATATATCTTGCAAAAATCTTATACAAGTGATTTTAGACATGAGTATATACCATTCAAATACTCTAAACATTATTCCATTAAATTAAAAAATGTTTGCCAGCACTTTTGCAAAAAAACAAGTATGATATATTTTTTATATTTTTTCAGATTGCAACAAACCATAAAAGGATAGCTAAATATATCGAAAGCACTAATGAACATAGTTGTGATCTGTAGATATAATGTAGATCGTTTCTGTAATACATAATAATGCCAGGATCAAAAAAGGCTATTTGTTTCTCCAATTACCGCCTCTACTGGATACATTAACCTTTTCTATGGCAAGGAAGGAGAAGCTAAATATTCTCCAACACTCTGAAGAGTAAACCTGAAAAAAAATAAAAAAAAAATTATATATATATATATATATATATATATATACAGTATAAATATATACTATACATATATGTGACGCCCCGGCAAAAGCAAGTTGTCACAGAGACTGCACAGATCTTCTAGGTGCAGGACTCCATCCTTCTTGGCATGCCAACACAGACCCACAACCAGGTACATAACACCAGCCAGCAAAGCCTAGTCCCCCCATGACAATAGGGACACACCAGTGGGCGGGACCAGGCAGATGGAAGCGCCCACCTAGGGGTCCTGAGGTGTCAGGGGAGGGGACAGAGCAGACAAGTTCAGAAGAGTTGAGTACTGACAGTTGAAGGGAGAGGAGTGTGGAGTGACAGCAGAGTCAGGGGTTGGGGCCCCTGGATTAACAGACTAGGGACTAGGTGGCAGTCGGCAGACAGGGCCACACACACGATGGAGATCCGGTCGCGGGAGACCTTAAGTGGACCGGGGCAGGTTTGTAGCCCGCCGGTGCTTACAGCACGAATCCGGTCCGGAGGCTGTGCACAGTCGGGGTGCCTGGACCCTAGGGCGAGGAAGGTTTCAAGCCCCTTGTCAATTAGCCAGCCAGGGACAAGATTCCACGTCTTGTCCCACCAGCAAGCCCAGAGAGCGAAATGGAAGCCCAACGCGGGGGATAGGGTGTCCGCTAGAACCCACAGAGATCCCACGGGTCAGATTTCGCGGGCCACAGCTCCCAACATACAAAGTTACCAGGAGTGGACTTTCCTGTTTCAAGCGGAGTTGTCCTGTTGAAGACACAAACACTGAGTGCAGGAGGAAGGGACCCCTGTTTGCTGTACCAGGGTGTGAGACCCGAATACACCCGCCGGAGGTTACCGGTCACTGGCAATTTGGTTTACCACTGGACTCTGTGTGAATTTCTTTGGAACTGTGAGTACACCATTCTTGCCCGGTCCAGCCCTGCATGATACTCTCTGCAGCATCCTTTCCCGTACACCTGGGCCCCGGGACAACATCTCCCCTACCCGTGGAGTGGATACCATCCTGCTGCCCCACTCCATCAGCCCCAGGCGACCCATATCCAGGCAGCGGTGGTGCTACCAACCCTCACCACAACCCACGGGTAGCGTCGCTGACAAAATTTTCCCCTCTAAATACACCCTTTCTACGGTTGTGAGGATGGACGGCCGCACGAGCCCGGGTCCGGCTACCACTCGAGCCACAGTAACAAACCCGGATCCGAGCAGCCCCCTGCAGTGGTCTGGCCCCCGTCTGCAACATATATACTGTAAATATATACAGTATATATCTGTATGCCCTTTTGCCCAAAACATAGAAAACCACTGTCATTTTTCCCTCTGGAAAAACGAACATGATAAAATCCTTTATTTATTGCAATACAGACCATGCGATTTATTACATTGAATATGTGTCATGCACGTTATGTTATGTGGTTATACCTCTCGTAAAATTAAAAAAATGTATAGCTGAACACATTGCTAAAAAAAAACAAAATCATTTTTAGCCTTAAGATAAGCTTTTTTGATCCTGACATTACAAACTAAACTCCCAGAGGGGATGTGTTACATAAACAATCTACATTATATCTATAGATCGCATCTGTTCATTAGTACTTGCGATATATTTGGCTATGCTTTTATGATTTGTTACAAAAAAATATATCATACTTATTTTGTTTTCAAATTGCCGGGAAACATTTTTTAATATAATGGAATAATGTTTAGAATATTCAAATGATATATACTTGTATCACTTGTTTAAGATTTTTGCAAGATATATTAAGCCTGCTTTACACGTTGCAATTAGTTGTACAATCGCATTTGCGATGTGACACGCCCAGGTTGCATACGGGATCTTATGAGATTTCACGGTGGTCGTTCATTTGCTGTCACACGTGCGTTAGTAGTCTATGTTAAATTGATCAATTTTATGTGCGATCCTTTAGATCATGTGTTCTGTGACGTATGCATTGAGCACCTTTTTTTTTTTTAATTTATTGACTTGCCAAGCGTGTGTAATGTGCAGAGATGCGTTTTTACTATGTCATCTGCCATTCAGCTCTGCTACATGGCCGCTGACAGCAGACACAGACAGCCATGTAGCAGAGCTGAATGGCAGATGACAGCAGACACAGACAGAGCCGCACTGTCAGAATGAACTCGGGTGAACTTCACCCGACTTCATGGTCATGCTGCGGCTCTGTCTGTGTCGCGCCCTGATTAGCGGTCACCTGTGAAGGACTCACCGGTGACCGCTAAACTCCTGAGTAAGTGAATTGAGCAGCCCTCTCTCATATACTCACCGATCCCCGGCGCTGCACTGCATTCACACTGCTCCGGCGGCTTTTACTATTTTGAAAAAGCTGGCCGCCCATTAAACAATCTCGTATTCCCTGCTTTCCCCGCCTACCGGCGCCTATGATTGGTTACAGTGAGACACGCCCCCACGCTGAGTGACAGGTGTTACACTGCACCCAATCACAGCAGCCGGTGGGCGTGTCTATACTGTGTAGTGAAATAAATAATTAAATAATTTAAAAAAACGGCGTGCGGTCCCACCCCAATTTTAAAACCAGCCAGATAAAGCCATACGGCTGAAGGCTGGTATTCTCAGGATGGGGAGCTCCACGTTATGGGGAGCCCCCCAGCCTAACAATATCAGCCAACAGCCGCCCAGAAATGCCGCATACATTAGATGCGACAGTTCTGGGACTGTACCCAGCTCTTCCCAATTTGCCCTGGTGCGTTGGCAAATCGGGGTAATAAGGAGTTATTGGCAGCCCATAGCTGCCAATAAATCCTAGATTAATCATGTCAGGCGTCTATGAGACACCCTCCATGATTAATCTGTAAATTACAGTAAATAAACACACACACACCCGAAAAAATCCTTTATTATAAATAAAAAACACAAACATATACCCTGGTTCACCACTTTAATCAGCCCAAAAAAGCCCTCCATGTCCGGCGTAATCCAGGATGGTCCAGCGTCGCTTCCAGCGCTGCTGCATGGAGGTGACAGGAGCTGCAGAATACACCGCCGCTCCGGTCACCTCCACACAGCAACTGAAGACAGCCGCGCGATCAGCTGAGCTGTCACTGAGGTTACCCGCTGTCACTGGATCCAGCGGTGGATGCAGCGGTGGCCGCGGGTAACCTCAGTGACAGCTCAGCTGATCGCGCTACTCACCGCTGCTCCTCTCACCTCCACGCAGCAACTGAGGTGAGTAGCGCGATCAGCTGAGCTGTCACTGAGGTTACCCGCGGCCACCGCTGCATCCATGCATGCATGCATGCATTTGTTTTTAAAGGTGTGGGTTTTTACCTTGTGTTTCTACTTTTTCCTAATTGGATTGTTGGTCTGTGTACATAAATGGTCAGTGTATGCTAAGATCACCATCCTATGATTAAGTTCTCTTTCACACGTCCGTGAAAAACACACACATTTTGCATGGACATGTAAAAGGTGCGTATGGCCCTCCGTGTGCTATCCATGATAATACACGGAGTACAGGAACTTTCTGCTCACCTGTCCCTGGCGCTGCTGTCCGTAGTGCTGATGTCTCCCGCTGCGATTTCCGGCCCTGCTGACTCCCCGCTGCTGCTGCTTCCAGTCCTCGGTGAAGTGAATATGTGATGAGCATAATGAGCGGGGATTGGAAGCAAGTGACAGCAGCAGCAGAGACAACAGGGCCGCAGAAGGTGAGTGTAGAAATTCATTTTAGTTCACAGAAATGTGTTTCTCCGGTATGTGTCACACTGATGTCACACAGATCACATCCGAGCGGTCCGTGTGACACCCGTGCTGCCGATGACAAACAGACATGTCTCCATGTGCAGCACACGGACACACGTATGCTCCACATGGACACACGGTCCATGTGAAAACACGCCCTATTGATTTTAATGGGTTTACATGTGTCAGTGGCTCTTGTACGTGTGAAAGCGGACCTCACATCTACTGGAGACATGGATGTGTGAAGGGGTCCTAAGGGCGCTTTTTTGCGCCGGAAACGTGTCAGGGCTACAATGTCTTGCATTGACTTTTAATTTATGTGGAAATAAAGATGACATTTTTAACCTATTTTTGGATGTGCCGATCCTCTTTTTCCTTTACTCCAGTCCTCCTGGGGGCTTTTCCATCGCAGCAATCCATGGATGCATGGTGACTCACATTGTTGGGTATGTTCAGCTTTCCTCTGTCTCCTTTGTATTATTATTATAATGGCAGTGCTCGGGAATATGTGTGGGATTGCCCAGATTACGATACATGGTCACATAGTCCACTGGTGCAGATCCATCCAAACTGAAAAGTATTTTACTTCTGATATTTATGTGCACGAATAATTTCTTTATATTAATATGTGCGGTGTATTTACCCCTGGTATATATTTATGTGTATGGTTTACTCACTGCAGTTATATATTTAAAGGGTTTGTCTCATTTTCTAAAGGTTTACAATTCCAAGTTACCTGTTCTTAAAAACACGCTCTGTTCTGAAGAAATGATGGGTTTCTAATGATATCGTTCACTGCTTGTATCCTCTGATACTACTGCGGTGTATCAGCGGTGGTCAGTTTCACAGCCCTGGAGCACAGAATCTACCAGGGTTTTGCTATAGAACTTACAAGCGCTGCACTGGACCTGTTAGGCTATGTGCACACGTTGCGTATATACATGCAGTTACGCTGCGCTTTGTAGCGCAGCATAACTGCATGCGTCCTGCGGCCCCTGCACAGTCTATGGAGATTGTGCAGGGGCCGTGCGCACGTGGCGTTTTAGAGTGCAGCGCTTCGGCTACTGCCGAAGCGCTGCATAAAAAGAAGTGACATGTCACTTTTTCCGTGCGCTTTGCCGGCAGCTCCTGCTCTGTCTATGGGAGGAGCTGCAGGCAGAGCGCATGGAATCGGCTTCACTACGGACATTTCTGCAGCGATTTAAAGCGCACATGTGCTCTTCAGATCGCTGCAGAAATTTCTGCAGTGAACTGTACGCAACGTGCGCACATAGCCTTAGGAAGGATCCAGCAATGTGCGCAGCTCCTGTGCTCCTCTGATGCTGCAGCGGTAAAGCATCTCAAGACGCCATCGGACCCGCATAGCTTTTCCAGAAATACATTCTTCAAGAAATCGCCAGAGATATTTTCCTAACATATGTTTTTAGAACCATTTTGCAGCGTCTTTAACGCTCCTTTTTTCATCATGTTCTATGCATTAATTTTGAGTTTGAGCATTTTTCAGGTGGAAGATACAATAAGAGCGTACTGGTACTTTTTTTTTGACCGCCATATGTCCTTGATCATGTGCATAGCATGTTGTTTTGACATTCTTGTGCCAATATATATATATATATATATATATACATACAGTACAGACTAAAAGTTTGGACACACCTTCTCATTCAAAGAGTTTTCTTTATTTTCATGACTCTGAAAACTGTAGGTTCACATTGAAGGCATCAAAACTATGAATTAACACTTGTGGAATGAAATACTTAACAAAAAAGTGTGAAAAACTGAAAATATGTCTTATATTCTAGGTTCTTCAAAGTAGTCACCTTTTGCTTTGATTACTGCTTTGCACACTCTTGGCATTTTCTTTATGAGCTTCAAGAGGTAGTCACCGGAAATGGTCTTCCAACAGTCTTGAAGGAGTCCCGAGAGATGCTTAGCACTTGTTGTCCCTTTTGCCCTCACTGTGTGGTTCAACTCAACCCAAACCATCTCGATTGGGTTCAGGTCTGGTGACTGTGGAGGCCAGGTTATATGGCGTAGCACCACATCACTCTCCTTCTTAGTCAAATAGCCCTTACACAGCCTGGAGGTGTGTTTGAGGTCATTGTCCAGTTGAAAAATAAATGAGGGTCCAACTAAACGCAAACCGGATGGAATAGCACACCGCTGCAAGATGCTGTGGTAGCCATGCTGGTTCAGTATGCCTTCAGTTTTGAATAAATCCCCAACAGTGTCAGCAGCAAAGCACCCCCACACCATCACACCTCCTCCTCCACTGTTCACACTGAGACTGCTGTATATACATCACAGGGGAGGCTGGGTCTACAGTATATACATCACAAGGGAGGCTCAGAACTACAGTATTTACAGTACAGACCAAAAGTTTGGACACACATCCTCATTCAAAGAGTTTTCTTTATTTTTATGACTCTAAAAATTGTAGATTCACATTGAAGGCATCAAAACTATGAATTAAAAAATGTGGAATGAAATACTTAAAAAACTGTGAAACCACTGAAAATATATCTTATATTCTAGGTTCTTCAAAGTAGCCACCTTTTGCTATGATTACTGCTTTGCACACTCTTGGCATTCTCTTGATGAGTTTCAAGAGGTAGTCACCGGAAATGGTTTTCCAACAGTCTTGAAGGAGTTCCCAGAGATGCTTAGCACTTGTTGGCCCTTTTGCCTTCACTCTGCGGTCCAGCTCACAACGAACCATCTCGATTGGGTTCAGGTCTGGTGACTGTGGAGACCAGGTCATCTGGCGTAGCACCACATCACTCTCCTTCTTAGTCAAATAGCCCTTACACAGCCTGGAGGTGTGTTTGAGATCATTGTCCAGTTGAAAAATAAATGAGGGTCCAACTAAACGCAAACCGGATGGAATAGCACACCGCTGCAAGATGCTGTGGTAGCCATGCTGGTTCAGTATGCCTTCAATTTTGAATAAATCCCCAACAGTGTCAGCAGCAAAGCACCCCCACACCATCACACCTCCTCCTCCATGCTTCACTGTGGGAACCAGGCATATAGAGTCCATCCTTTCACCTTTTGTGCGTCGCACAAAGACATGGTGGTTGGATCCAAAGATCTCAAATTTGGACTCATCAGACCAAAGCACAGATTACTACTGGTCTAATGTCCATTCCTTGTGTTCTTTAGCCCAAACAAGTCTCTTCTGCTTGTTGCCTGTCCTTAGCAGTGGTTTCCTAGCAGCTATTTTACCATGAAGGCCTGCTGCACAAAGTCTCCTCTTAACAGTTGTTCTAGAGATGTGTCTGCTGCTAGAACTCTGTGTGGCATTGACCTGGTCTCTAATCTGAGCTACTGTTAACCTGTGATTTCTGAGGCTGGTGACTCGGATAAACTTATCTTCTGCAGCAGAGGTGACTCTTGGTCTTCCTTTAATGGGGCGGTCCTCTTGTGAGCCAGCTTGTTTGTTTGATGGTTTTTGCCACTGCACTTCGGGACACTTTCAAAGTTTTTCCAATTTTTCGGACTGACTGATCTTCATTTTTTAAATTAATGATGGCCACTCGTTTTTCTTAACTTAGCTGCTTTTTTCTTGCCATAATACAAATTCTAAAAGTCTATTCAGTAGGACTATCAGCTGTGTATCCACCAGACTTCTAGACAACACAACTGATAGTCCCAACTCCATTTATAAGGCAAGAAATCCCACTTATTAAACCTGACAGGGCACACCTGTGAAGTGAAAACCATTTCCGGTGACTACCTCTTGAAGCTCATCAAGAGAATGCCAAGAGTGCAAAGCAGTAATCAAAGCAAAAGGTGGCTACTTTGAAGAACCCAGAATATAAGACATATTTTCAGTTGTTTCACAATTTTTTGTTAAGTATGAAGTGCTCTAAAATTTCCTGGTAGACGGCGATGCTGACTTTGGTCTTGATAAAACACAGTGGATCTACATCAGCAAAGGACATGGCTCTGTTACGCCCTGGACTAGCCAGGTAGTCACAGACAGGCCCATGCACAAACACCAGTCCCCTAAAAAGGTAACAGCAGCCAACCTAAAAACCCTGAGTTACCCCTCTCAGAGTTTGACGTTCACACCCGGGGGCGGAGCCAGGCAGTTGGCCATGCCCACCGAGGAGTTCGGATAGCCTGAGGCGGGAAAAAGCAACAGATGATGAGTTTGGGAGTTGAAGTTAGAAGGTGAAAGGAGAGGAGTTAGAGGAGGAACGTCTGTCGGGGATCTGGGTCGTAGCCCGGATCCCCTGTGGCCAGGAGGCAGACGGTGGTTGCCACCTGCAGAAGCCGGGAAGACGGCTGGTGGAACCGTAAGGGACCGGGACAGGGTAGTGGCCCGCCAGTACCGAACCGGGAACCAACTGGAAACTGGAGCACCAGGAGGGGTACTCAGACCCAGAACGAGGCCCAGAAGCCACTGGACCACGTCGAATTTACTGATTGAGGTCTGGACCTTAGGTCCTTTCCCGTCCCAAGACCCGAAAGACGGAAACAGCCCACCGAGGGGGATAGAAAGCCACCGCACAGGCAGAGAGATCCCACGGGCCAGCGCCTGTGGGCAAACGGACTCTTCCGACACTTACACACCGGGGAGCGGACTCCCATTGCTAAAGCGCAGGCAGTCAAAATCTACAAAAGAGGTGCAGGAGAAAGGCGGGGACCACCAAACCGGGTGAGGGACTAGACACAGCCGGCTGCGGGCACCGACCACCATCCTTTTGGTTTACCAGAGACTCCGGTGTATCTGTCATAGTGAGTACAACAGTGCCATCCGGCCGCGCACCGCCCTGCACCGCCCAGCCACACACTCCCCAAACGGGTCCCGGGGCCACCATCCCTGCCCACGGAGGGGTTAACATCTTGCTGTACGACCATCTCCCCCGGGTGCCCCATAATTACAGCGGTGGTGTCTACACCTTCACCACGTCCCTTGGGTGGCGTCACGAACTCAAGACACGGCTCCGGCCATACACCTACCTAACCACCCCCCCCATCGAGGTCGCCAGCAACCCCCTTGCAGAGCAACGTGACCCCCGGGTCCGGAGACGCTTGAGCCACCCACCAAACGAGCCCGGACCCGAGCGGCACGGCTGCGTCCGAGCGCGGGGCGGTACAGCTCTCCAACCCATCAGTGATTGTGGAAACTTCACACTAGACCTCTAGCAGCTTGGATTGTGGCCTCTCCACTCTTCTATCAGACTCTGGGACCGTGATTTCCAAATGAAATGCAAAATTTACTTTAATCTGCAAACAACACCTTGGACCAATGAGCAACAGTCCAGTTCTTTTTCTCCATGGCCCAGGTAAGACGCTTCTGGCATTGTCTATTGGTCATGACAGGCTTGACACAAGGAATGAGACAGTTGAAGGAATGTAGTCAGCAACAGTCCACTCCTTCTAAATCTCCCCCCAATTTTTTAATGGCCTTTTCCTAACAATACTCTCAAGGCTTTGCTTATCCACATTTTTTCCATCCACTCATCTTTCCATTAATATGCTTGGATACGGCACTCTGTAAACAGCCAGCTTCTGTAGCAATGACCTTTTGTGGCTTACCCTCCTTGTGGAGTGTGTCAATGACTGACTTCTGGACATCTGTCAAGTCAGTCTTCCACATGATTGTGTAGTCAATGGAACCAGACTAAGGGACCATTTTAAACACTAAAGGGGGCTTTACACGCTGCAACATCGCTAATGCGGAGTCGTTGGGGTCACGGAATTTGTGACGCACATCCGGCCGCATTAGCGATGCCGTTGCGTGTGACACCGATAAGCAATTTTGCATCGTTGCAAAAACATGCAAAATCGCTAATCGGCGACATGGGGGTCCATTCTTAAAAATCGTTACTGCAGCAGTAACGAAGTTGTTCCTCGTTCCTGCGGCAGCACACATCGCTGCGTGTGACGCCGCAGGAACGAGGAAGCTCCCCTTACCTGCCTTCCGGCCGCTATGCAGAAGGAAGGAGGTGGGCGGGATGTTACGTCCCGCTCATCTCCGCCCCTCCGCTGCTTTTGGGCGGCAGTTCAGTGACGCTTCAGTGTCGTCGCTGTGACGCCGCACGGACCGCCCCCTTAGAAAGGAGGCGGTTCGCCGGTCACAGCGACGTCGCCGGACAGGTAAGTATGTGTGACGGCTCTGGGCGATTTGCCCGTGTCGCGCAACAGATGGGGGCGGGTACCAACACTAGCGATATCGGGACCGATATCGCAGTGTGTAAAGTAGCCTTTAGAAAGCATTTGCAGGTGTTTTGTGGTAATTATTTTAATTTTTTGAGATAATGACTTTTGGGTTTTCTTTGCCTGTAAACCATAATCATCAACATTAGCAGAACGAAAGACTTGAAATAGAGCAGTCTGTTTGTAATGACTCTATATAATATATGTGTGTCACATTCTCAGAAACCTGCAGCAAAGAGCAGAGAGGATCAGACATCATTACTGTGAGGTGGTTTAATAGAAACAGAAATATTCCAATGGACCAAGAAACACTTACTAAATGGAATGGATGAAGGCGAAGTTTATTACCACTCTATGTTCACACTGGGCGTTTTTGCAGCATTTTTAGCAGCGTTATTGCCTTGGTTTTATGCAAATCCATGCTAATAAAACACTTGTTTTTACAGTCCCAGCAAAGTCTATGAGATTTCTGAAATCTCGTGCACACACACACACACACACACACACATCACCTCCAGGATATTTCTGACTGTTTTATTGTCGCGGGCGGGGAGGACACCGCTGCGCTCGCTAACGCTCGGGTCCGGCGCTACTGCGATGGCTGCTCAGTGGCTCGAGCGGTGGGCCGGATTCGGGGACTCGAACGGCGCTCCTCGCCCGTGAGTGAAAGGGGTGGTTGGTTTGGGGGATTTAGTCCGTGACGCCACCCACGGGTCGTGGTGAAGATGGGCACCACCGCTGCTGGTGACGGGGATCCCGGGAGCGATGGTAGGGAGCAGCTGGGATGTTGTTTTCCCCCTCCGTGGGTAGGGGTCGGTGGTCCCGGGGCCCGATGATGTTGTGACGGGGAGGCAGGGTTGGTGAGGTGCAGGGTCGCAGGGACAGCGCGGCGCGGTGCCGGATGGCACGGGTGTACTCACTCAGCAAGAAAGGTACAAAGTCCTCGGTAAACCAAACGGATGGATGGACGGGTCCCGCAGCCGGCTGCAGTGTCTCTCCCCGGACAGGTGATGGTGGCTGTCTTTCCCTGCACCTTGATGTTCTTCTGCTGACTACTATGGATTCCCAACGGTAGTCCGCTCCCCGGTGTATGGGTACCGGAGGAGCCCGTTTGCCCGCAGACGCTGGCCCTTGGGTCTCTAGCCTTAGGCGGTAGATGTATACCCTCACGGTGTGGGCGGTTGCCTTCAATCGCGACTTTTGCTGTTGTGAAACCCCTGGGGTTCCAGTCACATTCGGATCTGACTATTGTCGGCGGCTCCAAGCCTGGTCGGGGTCCGATGGCCCTGTCTGTGTGTGCTGGCTTCACTTCGCTCCCCGGTCGGTACCGGCGGGCCGTCGCCCATCCCCGGTCCTACGGTTCCGCGTTGCTCCACCACTCCGGCAGACGGCCACCACCGTCTGCCAACCTTGCTGTTAGTGCCTGGGCCACAAACCCAGACACCCAAGTGTTTACTCCTCTCACTTCCACCTCCTGGACGAAACTCCAACTCCTAACTGACACTTTTCCCGCCTCCAGGCCTATGAACTCCTCGGTGGGTGGAGCCAACCACTTGACTCTGCCCCACCTGGTGTGGACATCAGACACTGGAGGGAGGCAACAAGGGTTTTTGTTTGGCTGGTGTCCCTGTCTAATGGGGGTGTGGGGTGTTTGTATGTTATCTGTGACAACCTGGCTAGGCCAGGGCGCCACATTATCAACCTCTTTTATTTTTTCTGCATTATTCAAAGAATGAGCATGCCAATTCTTTGCAGCGTTTTTGTAACTGATTTGTATTGAATGCATCTACAGGATAAAAAAACGCTGCAAAAACGCCACAAAAAGCTCCACAAAAACCAAGTAAAAAACGCACCAAAACTGCAAATGACTCCCAGGAGACCTCCTGCCATAAGATCTGGTTTTGATCAGGAAAAATCGTTGCAAATACGCCCTGTGTGAATAACTGCATGCCATATACATTTACACAGGTTTAGGCAATAAAACATTTGATGGAACTGTTACTACACCAGGATAACATAATACAGCAGCTCCTTGTCCTCTCCACACACACCGTTCCTTCTCCCCTTCGCACACACCGTTCCTAGCCCCCTTCGCCATACCTCCAAACTGTCCCAGATTCTGCGGGACTGCCCCTATTTTAGAGGTCTGTCCCGCGGCTCATAGCTGATGTCTCGCCTCCTCCCCTCAGTGCTGTGAATAAATTAAATTCTCACTGGGGACAGCCAGGACTCAAACTCATGAGCTCATTGTCTATAGGCAGCAGCTCTACCCATTCAGCCACTGCCTCTAATGAAAAACATAGGAAGATTTGGTAATTTTGACCTCTGTATTGCAGTAGAGAAACCAGAAGCAGATTATTCAGCTACAAAGATGATAGATAGATGGATAGATAGAGGGATAGATAGATAGATGGATAGATAGATAAATACATGATAGATAGATAGATAAAGGGATAGATAGATAAAGGGATAGATAGAGGGATGGATAGATAGAGGGATGGATAGATAGAGGGATAGATAGATAGAGGGATGGATAGAGGGATAGATAGATAAATAGATAAAGAGATAGATAGATAGATAGATAGATACATAGATAGATAGATACATAGATAGATAGATAGATATAGAGAGGGATGGATAGATAGAGGGATAGATAGATATATAGATAGATAGATAAAGGTATAGATAGATAGATAGATAGATAGATAGATAGATAGATAGATAGATAGATAGATAGATAGAGGGATAGATAGAGGGATGGATAGATAGAGGGATATATATATATATATATATATATATATATATATATATATATATAGATAATACATGATAGATAGATAGAGGGATGATAGATAGATAGAGGGATATATAGATAGAGAGATGGATAGATAGATAGATAGATAGAAAGACAGATAGATGGATAGATAGACATATAATAGATAGATATATAATAGATAGATAGATGGATAGATAGATTCAGTGCTGGCACCCCTGCAATTCTGTCAGATAATACTCAGTTTCTTCTTTAAAATAATTGCAATCACAAATTCTTTGGTATTATTATCTTCATTTAATTTGTCTTTAATGAAAAAAAAAAAATAATAAATTGTCATAAAGCCAAATTGGATATAATTCCACACCAAACATAAAAAGGGGGTGGACAAAAGTATTGGCACTGTTTGAAAAATCATGTGATGCTTCTCTAATTTGTGTAATTAACAGCACCTGTAACTTACCTGTGGCACCTAACAGGTGTTGGCAATAACTAAATCACACTTGCAGCCAGTTGACATGGATTAAAGTTGACTCAACCTCTGTCCTGTGTCCTTGTGTGTACCACATTGAGCATGGAGAAAAGAAAGAAGACCAAAGAACTGTCTGAGGACTTGAGAATCCAAATTGTGAGGAAGCATGAGCAATCTCAAGGCTACAAGTCCATCTCCAAAGACCTGAAAGTTCCTGTGTCTACGGTGCCCAGTGTCATCAAGAAGTTTAAAGCCCCTGGCACTGTGGCTAACCTCCCTAGATGTGGAAGGAAAAGAAAAATTGCCGAGAGATTTCAACGCAAGATTGTGCGGATGGTGGATAAAGAACCTTGACTAACATCCAAACAAATTCAAGCTGCCCTGCAGTCTGAGGGTACAACAGTGTCAACCCGTACTATCCGTCGGCGTCTGAATGAAAAGGGACTGTATGGTAGAATACCTTCCTCAGAGGTCATGGGTCTTCCAGCAGGACAATGACCTAAAACACACTTCTAAAAGCACTAGAAAATGGTTTGATAGAAAGCACTGGAGACTACTAAAGTGGCCAGCAATCAGTCCAGACCTGAATCCCATAGAACACCTGTGGAGAGATCTCAAAATGGCAGTTTGGAGAAGGCACCCTTCATATCTCAGGGACCTGGAGCAGTTTGCCAAAGAAGAATGGTCTAAAATTCCAGCAGAGCATTGTAAGAAACTCATTGATGGTTACCGCAAGCAGTTGTTCACAGTTATTTTGGCTAAAGGTTGTGCAACCAAGTATTAGGCTAAGGGTGCCAATACTTTCCTCTGGCCCATTTTTGGAGTTTTGTGTGAAATGATCAATGATTTGATTTTTGTTTCATTCTCTTTTGTGTTTTTTCATTGCAAGCAAAATAAATGAAGATAATAATACCAAAGAATTTGTGATCGCAATCATTTTCAAGAAGAAACGGAGTATTATCTGACAGAATTGCAGGGGTGCCAATACTTTTGGCCAGCACTGTAGATAGATAGATAGATAGAGGGATAGATAGAGGGATGGATAGATGGATGGATGGATGGATAGATAATAGATAGATAGAAAATAGATGGATAGATAGGTAGACATATAATAGATAGATAGATTAATAGACAATAGATAAATAGATAGAGGGATAGATAAATACATGATAGATAGATAAATAGATCCATGATAGAGATACATGTTGCCCCCTCCGCACACACCGGTCCTTGTCCCCTCCGCACACACTGGTCCTTGTTCCCTCCGCACACACCGATCCTTGTCCCCTCCGTACACACCGGTCCTTGTTCCCTCCGCGCACACCGATCCTTGTCCCCTCCGCACACACCGGTCCTTGTCCCCTCCGCACACACCGGTCCTTGTCCCCTTCGCGCACACCGATCCTTGTCCCCTCCGCACACACCGGTCCTTGTCCCCTCCGCGCACACCGGTCCTTGTCCCCTCCGCGCACACCGATCCTTGTCCACTCCGCGCACACCGATCCTTGTTCCCTCCGCGCACACCGATCCTTGTCCCCTCCGCACACACCGGTCCTTGTCCCCTCTGCCCACACCGGTCTTTTGAAACAATTATATGAAAGGTATTCAACTTCAACCCAAATTCAGTTTCTTTATATTTTTTCATCATGTCAGGGGAAATGAGAGATAACATCTTTCCTTAAAGACAGAACCATGACAGATGAAATAGAAAACTGTACTTTAATAAACTAAGCATGGATAGTAATTCTAACAAATATGCTATACTAGAAGGTGGCCCGATTCTACGCATCGGGTATTCTAGAATTTACGTATTGTGTAGTTAATGTATGATTTTTGTTATATATATATAGATGTTGTTGTGTGTAGTTAACAAGTGTTTGTGTAGGGCGCTGTACATGTTCTGGGTGTTGTCTGGGTGTGGCGGGGGGTGAGAGCGGTGTTGTTTGTGTGTTGCGTTATTTGTGGAGCGCTGTGTGTCTGTAGCGTTGTGTGTGTGTGTTGCGCGGTTTGTGTGGGTGTGGAGTGCGTGTGCGTGTTTTGGTGGGAGGTATGTTTTGTGCAATGTGTGTGTTGCGTGGTATGTGCGTATATTTGTGTGTGCCGCGGTGTTTGTGTGTTGGGTGTTGTGTGTGTGCGGCGTTGTCTGTGTGTGTGGGTGTCTGTGTAGGGCAGTGTTTGTGGTTCCCAGTGTGTGTGTGGTGTGTTGTGCAGTGCGTGTGTGGCGGTGTGTGTGTGTTTTGGGGGCAGGTGTGCACCCCCCATCGTGCTCCACCCCCCTTGCTGCGCAACCCCCATCGTGCTCCATCCCCCATGCTGCGCACCCCCCATCGTGCTCCATCCCCCATGCTGCGCACCCCCCATCGTGCTCCATCCCCCATGCTGCGCACCCCCCATCGTGCTCCATCCCCCATGCTGCGCACCCCCCATCGTGCTCCATCCCCCATGCTGCGCACCCCCCATCGTGCTCCATCCCCCATGCTGCACACCCCCCATCGTGCTCCATCCCCCATGCTGCGCACCCCCCATCGTGCTCCATCCCCCATGCTGCGCACTCCCCATCGTGCTCCATCCCCCATGCTGCGCATTCCCGATCGTGCTCCATCCCCCATGCTGCGCACTCCCAAACGTGCTCCATCCCCCATGCTGGGCACTCCCCATCGTGCTCCATCCCCCATGCTGCGCACCCCCCCATCGTGCTCCATCCCCCTATGCTGCGCACTCCCCATCGTGCTCCATCCCCCCATGCTGCGCACTCTCCATCGTGCTCCATCCCCCATGCTGCGCACCCCCCATCGTGCTCCATCCCCCATGCTGCGCACTCCCCATCGTGCTCCATCCCCCATGCTGCGCACTCCCCATCGTGCTCAATCCCCCATACTGTGCACCCCCCATCGTGCTCCACAGTCACACATCAGACAGTATACACGCACACATCTGATCGCATACACTCACACACACACACCCCACTTCTCCCTGTGCCCACCGGTGGGCGGTCCCAGCAGCTGTGCTGCACGCCGTGCTCCTCTGCCGACACTCACAGATCCGATCACATACACTCACACACACACACTCACACATCAGAACACACTCACACACACCCGATCGCATACACGCAGACACCCGATCGCATACACGCACACACCCGATCGCATACACGCACACACACACTGACGATATCGCACATACGCGCTCACACAATCACAACATCCGGAGATACCACATGCTTCCGGCCATGTGATCCTCTGGCAGGTGCTGGAAGGTCACTGCACGCCGCCGAGAAGCAAGCGATATCAGGGGATGTTGTGAGTGTGTGGATGCGATCTGATGTGTGTGTGAGGTGTGTGTGAGAGTGAGTGTGATCTGATGTGTGTGTGTGTATGTGTGTCTGTTCTTATGTGTGTGCGTGTGTGTGTGTTCCGCCGCTGCAGGACCTTGATGCGCTCCTGGGAGCCGGTGTACGCTGGTAACCATGCTACAATATTACTCGATGTGTTCCATGGTTACCAGCGTACCCCGCTCGCACGGGAGCCCACACCAGCGTACGCCGGCAACCCCAGCAATGCTGGGTTGCCGGCGTACGCTGATGTGGGCTCCCGGGGTTACAGCACTCACTTGGGAGTCAGTTCGGGGAATGCGTGCAGGGGGCGGGGCCAGAGCGAGCGTGCAATGCGTGATGGCGGCGGGGCGTGGCCGAGTTGCCAATGCGTGCAGGGGGCCGGGGCGAGCGGCCAATCCGTGTGAGGGGGCGGAGCCGAGGTGAGGCGAGCGGCCAATCCGTGTGGGGGGCGGGGCCATGGCGAATCCGTTGTTTGTCACCCTAAGGACACAATTTTGGAGCAAGACAGACAGACAGACAGACAGACAGAATAAGGCAATTATATATATAGATCCTAAGATATTTTGTTTGTGAAGATTCCTTCCCCTAGATATTCCCCCAAAACCTATGAGTGATATTATTGAAGTATAAAAACTGCAGCAACTCAGCCATGAAGTGAAGACAACGTAACATTACAGAGCAGGGGTCTGAGTGCTGAGGAGCAGAGGGCGGAAAAGTCACCAACACTCCATAACTGCAGACCCAAACCTACTGTGATATCAACATCAGCACAAATATTGTGTCCTGGGAGCTGCGTCATGGATTGGGTTTTCATGACTGAGCAGTTGCATTCAAGCCTTTTGCTCCTTTCAGATTGCGTTTTTCCCTACGTCCACAGGTCCCGTCGGAGCATCCGTTCGAACCGCCCCTCCCCCACTGTGCAAAGCGTGTTCTGGACGCATATGTGACGCCCTGGGCAAGCCAGGGGTCACAGGTCATCACACCAAAACACCTTACATCCCAGTTAGGAACACCAAAGCTACTAAAATCCTTGTTGCCTTCCTCCAGGGGCTGGTGTTCACACCAGGGGGTGGGCCAGGTGGTTGGCTCCGCCCACCGAGGAGTTCACAGCCCTGGAGGCGGGAAGAACTAGAGAGATGAGAAAAGTGAGTGGAAGTAGAAGGAAGTGGTAGAGGAGCTAAGTGAAAGTGAAGTGGTAGTGGAGCAAAGAAGAAAAGAGTAAAAGTGAGCGTAGAAAGCCCTGAAGAGAGTCCGGCTAAGTGCAGGACAGTGTCAGCAAGGTCAGCAACAGCGGTGATTGTCTGGAGGGGGACTGCTCGGAGGTTGCTGGAAGGACCGCGGACGGGTAGTGGCCCGGCGGTCTGGAGCAGTATACGAAGGACAGTCAGCACCAGGGCAGGGGCCTCTCGGACCCCGGCAAGGCTAGGAGTCGCCATAATTTGCCAAATCCGTCAGTGAAGGGGACGTCGATCCCCCAACAACCAAGTCCCGACTGAAGGCAAAAGTCCAACCATTAAGGAGGAACACCGCCACCGCCAGGGCACCAGTTCCTCGGGGCCAGCGTCTGCGGGCAAAGCAGGGCTCCTCCGGCCCATATCCAAGCCGGGGAGCGGGTTACCGGTGGGAACCCATCGCTACCAACACAGAAACACTAGGTGCAGGTCAAAGGGACATCACCGTTACCTACTGGGAGAGCAAGTGCAGCCATCCGTGGGAACCGTTTTTCCAGCCGTGTGGTTTACCGTAAAACTGTGTCAACGTCTCAGGCTGAGTGAGTACCACAGTGCCGCAAGGCACCGCGCTGCCCCCGTGTCCCTGCGCCCACCAAGCCCTGCATCTCCCAACTCATCACTGGGCCCCGGGATCACCAACCCCTACCCACGGAGGGGCAACACAACAACTGGCTGCTCCATACCATCCTTCCCGGGATCCCCATACAGAGCAGCGGTGGTGCCAACAAATCACCACAACCGTGGGTGGCGTCACGGACAATAAACCATCCCCACACCCAACAACTCCCTTTCACTCACGGGCGAGGAGCGCCGCTAGAGTCCCCGGGATCCGGCTCTTCGCTCGAGCCACCGAGCAGCAGCAGGCCGCAGCGGCCGCGGCGGCCGGACCCAAGCAGCAGAGGGAGAGCGCGGCGTCCCCTCCTCCGCCCGCGACAACTTGGCGTCACGAACAGGATCTTACCGCTCTGCCGTCTGGTAGAGGTGCGCCTTGTTACCGCCGGAGGTGTCCGGCAGAAAAATTTCAGAAGCCGCCATCTTTGGCGCGAAAAGTTCCCACTTGAGCGTCTTCTCGAGTAGCAGAGGCGCGAAGGCCAAAACCCCGCCCCGATAGAGGAGGGGCCGGAAAGAAGCTAAGGGGGACGGAAACAAGATGTCTGTGCCCGACGGAGCCGCTGGAGGAGCGGTGGTCGCAGCCGCAGTGGCACCCGCGGATGGGAATGGGCCTGCCCAGGTCCCGGCCGCACTGGCGGGAGGTGCCGCGCCCCCCGCGCTCGCTCAGGTCATGCCGTTCTCCTTGCCCTATGCGCCCGGAGCTGCCTGGCTACCGCAGTATGACGGGAAACCGGATGCCTTACAGGCCTTCCGGAACAAGCTTAACCCGTTGCTAGAACTGTACCCCCTGACTGATAAGCAACGTGCAGCGATAGTGCTAGGCCAGCTAACCGGTGCGGCTGAGCAGGAAGCGGAGACCTGGGCCGAGGGGGACCGGCTCTCTGTAGCCACCATCTTTGAGAAGCTACAGACTGCCTTTGAGACCCGGACTGAAGCTGAGCTGAGGATGCAGTTTTACCAGTGCCGGCAACGGGCTGTGGATAGCATTCGGGACTATGCTTTACGTCTGCAAACCGCCCTCCGCACGCTGAAGCGGGTGAACCCTATTAATGAGGCGGATAGCAACAAGATGTTAGTAGAGCAATTTGCGCCGGGGATGAGGTCCCCTGAAGATCGTAAACAACTCCGGCTGTGGGCCCTGGAACACCCTGATGTGGACTTTGCTGTGTTAAAGGAACGGGCCATTAAAGCACTACAGCCCCCAGCCTCAGAAGCCCTGGAGCCAGGCCCGTGGCCCATCGAGACAGCTTCCGTGGTGGTGGCCCCTGCCCTACCAACCTCTCCAACACCTGCAGCCCCAAGCAGCACCATGGAGGAACTGGCAGCCCAGGTCCGTCGCATGGACGGAGACCTCGCCAAGATTCTTGCTGCACTCCAACCGTTGACCAGATCTCAGCCTTCAGCACCGATACAGCTTGCCGACAGCCCTGAAGATGTCCCCTGGATGCAGCGGAGAAGTAATAGCAACCCGCGGGGCAGGCCTCCCATCTGCTACAAGTGCCGTAAGCCTGGGCATTACATCCGAGAGTGCCCGTTAAACGAGCAACCCCTGGGGCCCCGGGCCAACCCTCAGGAGTAGAACCCCGTGGCCCCCGGACTGGCGGGACCGGTATATCGGGGCCCGACCCATCATTCCCGTGGTTGTGGACGGCATACCGGTGATGGCTCTCTTGGACACTGGATCCCAGGTAACTACCATACCTTATACGTTGTACCAGCGGTATTGGGGGATAGACGAGCTGGCACCCCCAGATACTAGTATAACGCTAATTGCTGCCAATGGACTCCCATTGACCCAAGTGGGGTATAAACAGGTGGCTATGACGGTAGGGCAAGCTGAACTGCAACACCAGGGTATGATTGTGATCATGAATGAACCCAGTGATCATAACCCGAAGATAGTGCTAGGAACCAATGTGATGGAGCACTGTATGGGTGATGTGTTGGCCCTACTGCAGCAGCTGGCCACCACGGCGGCGGGGAGCCGACAGAGAGCTGTGCAGCGAGAGATCCGAGCCTTGATGTACCGCCAGCATGTAAACTCAACAGGAGGAGAGATTGGTGGAGTGAGAGTGATGGATGTGGCCCCGTTGGTTGTGCCCCCTAGGAGTGAGATGATGATCTGGTGTAGAGCAGCGGTAGGGCCTCAGGGGCGTGACTACCCTGCCATGATGGAGCCCATACCCTCTGAGCACTGGCCCACGGTAATGGCCGCCCGAGGGGTGGTAGACGTGAAGAAGGGGAGAGTGCCCGTGAGGGTGTTGAGCTGTGGGGAGGAAGAAGTCAGGCTTCCCCGGTATGCCACCATTGCCAAGCTACTCACCCTAGATCCCCACACCATCCATGAAGCGAGTCCCTCCGTTTCCCCACCTACTACCAGCACTTCCCCGCTGCAAGGGGAGGTAAATGAGTGGCACCAACAGCTACATGTGGGCACTGATGATACCTCTACACATCACAAAGCAGGGGTATACAGGGTGGTGCGGGAGTACGAACAGGTTTTCAGCAAACACCCACTAGACTTTGGGCAGATCAAGGGGGTTCAACACCATATCCCCACCGGGGAACATCCCCCTATCAAAGAGAGGTACAGGCCTATTCCCCCTGCACATTATCAGTGTGCCAAAGATATGTTGAGGAATATGAAGGAGGCAGGGGTTATTCGGGACAGCTGTAGTCCCTGGGCCGCTCCGTTGGTACTGGTCAAGAAGAAGGATGGTACCATGCGGATGTGTGTGGACTACCGGAAGATTAATCAGATAACCCATAAAGATGCCTACCCACTGCCCCGGATTGAAGAGTCTTTGGCCGCGCTGAGAACTGCAAATTACTTCTCTACCCTTGACCTCACCAGTGGGTACTGGCAAGTGGCCGTGGCCCCGGAAGATCGGGAGAAAACCGCCTTCACCACCCCGATGGGGCTCTGTGAGTTTAATAGTATGCCGTTCGGGCTGTGCAATGCCCCAGGAACCTTTCAACGGCTGATGGAGTGCTGTCTGGGACACCTAAACTTCGAGACCGTCCTATTGTACTTGGATGATGTGATTGTTTACTCCCAGACGTATGAAGCCCATCTGGAGCACCTGGCCGAAGTGTTTGCGTCCCTTGCCAAATACGGGATGAAGTTGAAGCCCTCTAAGTGCCACCTGCTGAAACCCAGAGTGCAGTACCTGGGGCACGTGGTGAGTGCAGAAGGTGTTGCCCCTGACCCTGAGAAGATCACTGCCATCCAGGGCTGACCAAGACCAACCACCGTGAGGGAAGTAAGGCAGTTTCTGGGTCTGGTGGGGTACTACCGGCGCTTTATCAAAGGGTACACGAAGATGGCTGCCCCCATGCAAGATCTCCTCGTGGGACAGACCAAAGGTGGTAGACCCATCGGAGCCCCACTGGTGTGGGAAGAAAAGCATGAGGAATCCTTCTGCCAGCTGAAAGCGGCCTTGACCGGAGAAGAGGTCCTGGCGTACCCCGACTATGGCTGCCCGTTCATCCTCTACACAGACGCCAGCAATGTGGGGCTAGGAGCAGTCCTGTCCCAGGTCCAGGATGGGAAAGAGAAAGTGATTGCTTATGCTAGCCGGAAGCTTTGGCCAACTGAAAGGAATCCGGAGAATTACAGCTCCTTCAAGCTCGAGCTTCTGGCATTGGTATGGGCTATCACGGAGAGATTCCGTCACTACTTGGCCGCAGCAAAATTCACCGCTTTCACGGACAACAATCCGTTGACCCACCTGGATACGGCCAAGTTGGGCGCGTTGGAGCAGCGGTGGGTGGCCCGGCTAGCCAACTATGACTTCACCATCAAGTACCGTGCTGGTCGTGTCAACATTAATGCTGATGCACTCTCCCGAATGCCCCATTTGTCAGAAGAAGGGTGCGAGGATGATGACCTCGAGGAGATCGAGTTGCCTGCATTTCACCGGCCCTCAACCAAGAGGATACAGGTACACCAACAACGGGTGGACTTGGACCCACGGCCCAGTCAAGAGTGGCAGGAAGCTCAAAACCAGGCGCCGGCTGTCCGCCTCGTCAAGACCCTGGTGGAACAAGGTGCTGTTGGAATAGACACTGCCGCCCCGGCTGAAGCCCAGCGCTTGTGGAAAGAACGGAAGCGGCTGTATCTTCATCAAGGGAAGCTGTACCGTGAGCTGATCAACCCGAAGACTCATGAGAAAATCTGCCAGTTGGTTATTCCCCAAGCTGATGTGGCTACTGTTTTGCGGGCATACCATGATGGTGCCGGGCACTTCGGGTGGAAAAAGCTGGAGATGCTGTTGAGGGAGCGGTTCTACTGGAGTGGGATGCGGGAGTCGGTAGAAGCCTGGTGCCGGGAGTGTGGCCCTTGCACGCTGAGGAGGAAGGACGAGACCAGCCAGAGGGCACCCCTACACCCAATCATCACACATCAGCCGCTGGAACTGGTCAAGCTCACCCCAAGCCGAAGTGGGTACGCCTACGCGTTGACCATCGTAGACCACTATTCAAGATTCATGGTGGTTGTCCCCGTCAAGGACCTAACTGGAAGAACTGCTGCTCGAGCGTTCCAGGCTTATTTCTGCCGCCCACATGGATATCCAGAAAAAGTGCTTACTGACCAAGGCCCGGCTTTTGAAGCGGAGGTGTTCCACGAGTTTTGCCAATTGTACGGCTGTAAGAAGATCCGGACCACCCCTTACCATGCCCAGACCAACGGCATGTGTGAGAAGATGAACCATTTGGTCCTGGGACTCCTCAAGACGTTACCGCTGGAAGAGCGGAACCTGTGGCCGGAGAAGCTACCTGACTTGGTCGATATGTACAACTATATCCCGTCCAGCTCGACAAAGTGCACCCCAGCATACCTAATGAGGGCTCGTCCCAGCCGCCTGCCAGTGGACCTGGAAATAGGGTTGGAGTCCCCGGAAGCACTCCCTTCGACAGCTGAATGGGAAACTCGGCAGAGAGCACAATACCGGCAGATTCAGGAATATGTGGAGAAGAACCTAAGTCGAAGTCGAGAACAGCAAGAGCAGCGATTCAACCAGAAAGCGTCTGCGGGCCCTTTCCAGCCAGGAGATGTAGTGTTAAAGAGGAAGAGGAAGACCCACAAGCTGGATGATCAATGGGAACCAATCCCATACGTCATACAACCCACAGGGTGGGAAGATGGGAAGGCCTACCAGATCAGTCATGACCAAGGGGGCACTTTGGCCACGGTTTCCCGGGACCATCTGAAAAGGTGCCCACCAGCATTGAGGGCAACGGCTGACGTACCAGTTCCTCCACCAGCAGAGAAGGCAAAAGAGGTGATCCACACTGTGATGGGTGACTTCCCAGCAGACTGGCCTACACAGAACGGCGCGGTGATTCTTCCAGTGATACTGTTCCCACAACCTGTGGATGAAGAAGTGGTGGAAGTGGTCGACCGTGAGCCAGAACCAGTGCCAGTGCCCAGGGATGAACCTGCACCCAGCTCCCCTATGCCTCCGCCTGCCCCACACGATAGAAGGGAGGAGGAACCGGTTGTTCCCTCTGCCCCACTGCATAGCCCCACTGACACCGGACCCCGAAGGTCCACCCGTCCCAACCTAGGTAGACCCCCACTTAGGTACAGGGAGACTGTCCTTTAAAGAGGGGGATCAGGAAGTCTGTGTGAGTTCATGTTTAAAAGTGTTTCAAAGTTTTGAGAATGATGAAAAATGATGATTACCGTGTACTTCACCTGATTAACAGTGATTGAACCGGCCGGAGCCGGCACCGTTGTCCCCGTGGGGACCGTTTAAAAAGTTAGCATGGGAACTATCCATGGACAAGCCCGTGAACTTGCAGGGCAACCACAAACGTTAAGTGGCTTGTAAATAAGTTGTTTTACCGTACCGTTTTCCGCAGTTGCCGCCTCCGGAGAGGCAGGTTGGAGGGAGGGCCCTCAGCAGAGCAGGCTGGGGCCCAGCCACCACAGGAACCGGTGGCTACCCTCTGGAGGGAAAGGACAGATCCCGCTCGGGTAACTTGTGCTGGACTTGGGGCAAGGGGTGCTGCCTGGGCTTTAGGGGCAGCATCAGGGCCAGGTTTCTTGGGTGGGAGAGAGCGGAAACCGTACCCGTAAAACCGTTTAGTAACGTTTAAGAAATGTGCCTCCCGTTGTGGGATGATGTTATGCTTTATATGTTACCGTTTACCTTTTTACAGAAAATAAAACCGGTGTTGGACGGGCAGCCCGCGGACGGTCTGCATTTTGCTAAGGGGGAATGTGACGCCCTGGGCAAGCCAGGGGTCACAGGTCAACACAACACCACACCCTACATCTCAGTTAGGAACACCAAAGCTACTAAAATCCTTGTTGCCTTCCTCCAGGGGCTGGTGTTCACACCAGGGGGTGGGCCAGGTGGTTGGCTCCGCCCACCGAGGAGTTCACAGCCCTGGAGGCGGGAAGAACTAGAGAGATGAGAAAAGTGAGTGGAAGTAGAAGGAAGTGGTAGAGGAGCTA
This sequence comes from Anomaloglossus baeobatrachus, assembly GCF_048569485.1. NCBI lineage: Eukaryota > Metazoa > Chordata > Amphibia > Anura > Aromobatidae > Anomaloglossus > Anomaloglossus baeobatrachus. The sequence goes on from NC_134353.1 coordinate 362,658,704, forward strand.
AGTGAAAGTGAAGTGGTAGTGGAGCAAAGAAGAAAAGAGTAAAAGTGAGCGTAGAAAGCCCTGAAGAGAGTCCGGCTAAGTGCAGGACAGTGTCAGCAAGGTCAGCAACAGCGGTGATTGTCTGGAGGGAGACTGCTCGGAGGTTGCTGGAAGGACCGCGGACGGGTAGTGGCCCGGCGGTCTGGAGCAGTATACGAAGGACAGTCAGCACCAGGGCAGGGGCCTCTCGGACCCCGGCAAGGCTAGGAGTCGCCATAATTTGCCAAATCCGTCAGTGAAGGGGACATCGATCCCCCAAGAACCAAGTCCCGACTGAAGGCAAAAGTCCAACCATTAAGGAGGAACACCGCCACCGCCAGGGCACCAGTTCCTCGAGGCCAGCGTCTGCGGGCAAAGCAGGGCTCCTCCGGCCCATATCCAAGCCGGGGAGCGGGTTACCGGTGGGAACCCATCGCTACCAACACAGAAACACTAGGTGCAGGTCAAAGGGACATCACCGTTACCTACTGGGAGAGCAAGTGCAGCCGTCCATGGGAACCGTCTTTCCAGCCGTGTGGTTTACCGTAAAACTGTGTCAACGTCTCAGGCTAAGTGAGTACCACAGTGCCGCAAGGCACCGCGCTGCCCCCGCGTCCCTGCGCCCACCAAGCCCTGCATCTCCCAACTCATCACTGGGCCCCGGGATCACCAACCCTTACCCACGGAGGGGCAACACAACAACTGGCTGCTCCATACCATCCTTCCCGGGATCCCCATACAGAGCAGCGGTGGTGCCAACAAATCACCACAACCGTGGGTGGCGTCACGGACAATAAACCATCCCCACACCCAACAACTCCCTTTCACTCACGGGCGAGGAGCGCCACTAGAGTCCCCGAGATCCGGCTCATAGCTCGAGCCACCGAGCAGCAGCAGGCTGCAGCGGCCGTGGCGGCCGGACCCGAGCAACAGAGGGAGAGCGCGGCGTCCCCTCCTCCGCCCGCGACACATACGCCCGGCAGGGCCATTCACTGTAATGGAGCACACTGCGTTAGCGTGTGCTCTGTTTTGTGCCATTTTTGCACATATACGTTTTCTGCAGACGGACACCCGAACGTAGTCCACTGCCAGGCGCACGCGTCCAGAACATGCTTTGCAGAGTGGGGGAGGGGCGGTTCGGATGGATGCTCCGATGGGACCTGTGGACGTAGGGAAAAATGCAATCTGAAAGGAACCTTACACCACCAAGCACAATAGCAAGTGTTGAATGGAGTGGGGTAATACAGCTGCCCCTGGACTTGGAGCAGGGGAAACTAACTCCAGTTTAATGGTTGTGGATTTAGAATGGGATATCATCAAACTCTCTAACCCTGTACTTCTGTCCTAATAGTGTATCTGGTGTGCCTCCCCTATGTCCTCATAGACTGTACGCTTGTGAGCAGAGCCCTCACTCATCTTGGTATCTGTTGAATTTTGCTATTCTGTAATGTCTCATATTGTCTGTACATGTCAAATTACCAAAAGGAAAACCCCGTTAAAATATAACTTTTAATAATGATATTAAAAGGTCAAAGACCAGAAAAACACAAAACACATATAAGAAAATAGTGTGCAGAATGTGTAATATCAAATTCTGGGTGGGAGGAAAAATTCAGACTGGCCCTAG